>NC_064620.1:411470307-411773337 GCF_023898315.1 Schistocerca nitens
AATTTGTTAACATCGAGTATAGATTTAAGTGTCACGAAGTCGTTTCTGAAAGTATTTGTATGGAGTGTAGCCATGTATGGAAGTGAAACATGGACGATAACCAGTTTGGACAAGAAGAGAATAGAAGCTTTCGAAATGTGGTGCTACAGAAGAATGCTGAAGATAAGGTGGGTAGATCACGTAACTAATGAGGAGGTATTGAATAGGATTGGGGAGAAGAGAAGTTTGTGGCACAACTTGACTAGAAGAAGGGATCGGTTGGTAGGACATGTTTTGAGGCATCAAGGGATCACAAATTTAGCATTGGAGGGCCGCGTGGAGGGTAAAAATCGTAGAGGGAGACCAAGAGATGAATACACTAAGCAGATTCAGAAGGATGTAGGTTGCAGTAGGTACTGGGAGATGAAGAAGCTTGCACAGGATAGAGTAGCATGGAGAGCTGCATCAAACCAGTCTCAGGACTGAAGACCACAACAACAACAACAAACAGGCGTATATGTAGTGCAGTACTGTAGTACTTTTAAACTGTATGTTGTGTACAGTAAAGGCAGTCCTTGATTAAAAGCTGCATCATAATTACTTTCCTTTTCTTGTGGATCAGGGCAGAGGCAGAGGCAGAGGCAGAGGAACTGTAAAGAGAACGATATTCTGAGAAGAAAAAGTCGAATGTTCTTCTTCTCGTTATGTTTCAGGGAACAAAAAATTGCAACTCGAGGCACCGCATTCTTCTTAGAAGTGGCGCAGATGAAGTTCTCGAACTTAGTCCTCGCTTTAGTTGCTATGAATCCATACGTGAACACACGACAGCTTGAAATGGGCTGGCATTCCTGAAATCGTAGCATTCTAACACTTCATCAGTTCCATCCTTATCGTACAATCTTATATACTGTACTCACACAAACCTTCAACTGAAGACGGTTAACGAAATGACACTTGTGGGGTGTGCCTGTTGATTCGGTATTAAACTTTGTTTCATCGCCTGTCAAAATGCTGTACCGCCAGTAGTCATCACACATATTTTTGGCGTGGTACGCGGCCTTTCATTTCTTCTAATCTCACAAATAGTAAAACCTAATGTCAGAACACTGAAAGCAAACCGATTGCGTGGATTGGCGTTTAGCCTTTTTGGTTAGCAACGCATATTATACTACCGAGTTTGATTTAGGGTGACCATTTTAGTTTTTCATCTGCTGGAATGATCTAGAAGGAGGTCCACTCGGCTTTGAAAGACCAACAGAAGATCTGCTTTAATATAGAAGCAATGAAATTGTCTCCAAATCGCTGAAGTGACGTTACGTCGAAAAGCAGACTTTTATATTATTATATGTGTGGTGTCTGTTCTTTCGGACATATCCGAAAGAGAGACACCACACTTGCAATAACGCATGTACGCATGACAGAGAATACTGATATCTATAGTGTGGCTGATCGCTACATCCGAACTCTTGCGGGAAAGAGGTGAAGCTGCGAGCAATGAGGATAATTTTACGCTGTATAATGTGCGACAAGTTTGAGAATTTGGGTTGGACAGGAAGTGTGTTCGGGTAGCCGAAGAAACTTAAGTGACCTCTCGCGCAAAGCGGGAAATCTACGTCTGAGCCCTGTCAGGCACAAATTTTCACATGTTGCCATTTCATTTATTTCAGTTTATCTGTTAGCTGCAGAACATCATGTATTATTTCCTCAGGTTTAGAGAGGAAGATGCATGACTACGGTTTTTACTCACTGCAAAATTCCAGACCAATCATAGGATTTAGAAGGTTAGTGCTCTTAAATTACTGCCAGGAATTGGACTTTCCTTGTCTCCACGTACTTTCAGTTTTCTTTTGCTCACTTCTTCAAGACAGTCCGAAGCTTTCCTGTTACAGTCATAGAGGAGAAGCGAACAAGAAATAATACTGGATTCATAACAACGAAACGTTGGCTGGCACTGTTTTTCGCACTACTCTAATCACACTCACTATGAAACATTTATTCAGTGTAGTGTGTATGAAACTAAGGTTCGTGTAAATAAACGACTGCTCACGTTAATTCTGATGATTCATTTTATCGTAGAAACACTTTTTCGCAATTACGTTACTTCGTCGACACATAATGCCTCGTTCATTCTGCACCTTTCCAAATAAAATCGCATAGATGTATCTGTTTACCTCAGTTTTGCGCGAGAAAAGTCATGAAATTTTGTACAAACACAGCATACCCTTGCACTGTCCATAATACCAGAGAAATAGCTGTGGAATAACACATTTATCTACATATTCAATGAAATATGTATTACGTGCATTTTACTTATTCTGCTTTGGGACAGATAATACTTGACCTCCTCTTGCATTGTGCACACTATTGACTTACTTCACTTTGTCTCAGCAACATTTGCCTGCTCCTTCCGTTGCCTTCTCACACTTTTATCGTTCTCATTGTCAGCAAAAATAACATTAGCGAAAATGTTTCGTGGCTTCCAACAAAGATTTTTTTGTTACCACTTTCCGCGCTCGTAAAGTGAGGTAACATCAGTCACTATTTTTTAGACCGAGGACGTACGGTGTGTGTTAGTACAGGAGAGTCAACTCACTTTTGACGTGTGTTTTTAACGTCATGTGGACGTGAATTTTACGCTGTGTTACGGTTTTGAACCGCTTTTGAGGTGAAGGAGTGTACTATCCAATAACAATTATAAGGTATTAAAAAAGACGTGCTACTGTGCATTTCTTCGTAATGAATAAAATTATCACAAAGGCGATCACAGTATTCAATGTCACCCAGGTAGGTGAACAACATTTGCTAGAAACGTCGTTTCTTTTGGTTCTGGACAAAAAGCTATTTTGGTTGCTTAAGATAAATGGCGACATGTCTGGTTTTCCAGTGCTACAGAGAAACATACTCAGGATAGTTAACAGTACGACACTTGAATTTAAGTTACTTGAATACAAATTGTGGACGAAGAAGAACAGAATGGATTCCAAGCCAGAAGAACATCTAGGCCTACGGACAATAACTTTTGCCTAAAACAGCTCGTGGGAAAAAGATTGGCTGGCAATTGACGCACATGGATGTTATTGGTCTTAAGAAAACGTATTCAGCTACATTCCTGCATCCCAACAGGCCTTTCCATTCGGACGGGTCCTGCAGTTAGCCGGAAACATGAATCATTCCCGCCACAGGCCACTGCCGCCGCGCGACACGCACCATCAGACTGAATAGTCCTAGGAAACCAGATACATATATATTTTATCACTAATTACTATTAAATGTTACGATTGCGGCCTCAATTGAACGACATTTGACAATGAGCGAAGTATCGGAAATAACCCCTGCTGATTGTTGTGGCTCTGGAAATAGAAATATCTGTACCATTCTTATGTCTTGACATACGTTTCCCTTTGCTATCGCAGTATTCCACGTCAAATCCATACCTTCCTTACGACGGAACATAGTCATATTCTTCGCATATGTTGGAAAACACACACACACACACACACACACACACACACACACACACACAAACGTACTTAATAAGCCTGATGCTAAAGGCTATGAGAATAGCGAGAAACTTGACATGAGCTTTTGGGATCACAAAGCAGATGAAGTTAAGGAATTCTTCTACCTAGGCAGCAAAATAAGCCATTGTGGGCTGAACAAGGTGGACATAAGTAAATAGACTAGTACAGGCAAAAAGGGATTTCCTGGTCAAGAGAAATCTGCTAATATGAAACAATGGGCTTAACTTGAGGAACAGATTTCTGACAATGGACGTTTGGAGCACCAACTGTAAGGAAGTAAATCATGGCTTTGGGGAAACAGGTAAGAAGAGATTCGAAGCGTCTGTGATATGGTCTACAGAAGAAAGTTTAAAATTAAGTGGACTGATTCAGTAAGAAAAGGAGAGGTTTTGTGTAGAATCGGTGTAGAAAGGATCACAATGAGAACAGAGACTACGTCTGGAAGGGAGCGCCTTAGCTGGAGATAGAGGGACCTCCGCCTGTTTTCCCACCCTGTCCCAAGGTCAAACTAAGCACGTACCTCTGTTTGTTCTTTTGGCTGACACATGCAACTACGTTACATGAAATTTTGACATTATTATATGTATGTAATTCGTTAGTATGATTGTATAAAAGTATGTACAACTAAGGAATATTGAGTTCGAACATCTTCGGCAAGTTTTAAAAGCATGGAGTTGAAATTTTGATAATAAGTGTATTTTGAAGCAAAAAATATGATCTAGTAATGTTCTGTTAAATTATCTTCAATAAGTTTTTAAAGGAAATGTGAATTTTGGATAAAAAAACAAGGAAAAAACAGTAAATTTTCCACTATTTAGATGTAAACTGGAATATACAGATTATGGCACCATATAGAAAATTATGAATGTATTAAATTTCAGAAACCTGAAATCATTTATCATCGGTACAGCGAGGACAGAATGGACAATTCAGAAGTATAGACCACGTAAAGGTTTCATTTCAAATATCATACCAGCTTTATTAAGGCATAAATTTTAATGTGTATGAAATGTTCCTTAAACATCGATCAAAGGCAGGAAAAATGAGAGAGTGTCACTAGACTCCCAACTGGGAAAGTTATTAGTAATTTAGAATGCCAAGAGGGCGCTTTCAGAGCACTGAGGCAGGTGTATTTGCATACTAGAGGCGCAGTTCTGTTTCATGGACGTCTGCCTATTGCACCGAGAGTGTATAACCATTCCATGACCGAGTGCACAAACCTCGGTCAAAAAGCATGCTAACTCTGGTTTAGCGTTTAAAATGTCTCTGCGGTGCATCAACGTTAATCTCCGGTCAGCAAACTGTCGTCTTCCATCCGTGCATTTGACACCCGTTAACCCCTCATGTTGCAATGGAAGGAGAAGCAAAGATGTTAATGGACACCAGTATATGTTATACGTAGTCGCTGGTGAGTGTCGTCATTGTCACAAGCTTCCACTTTTGTCAACAAATAGAAGTGTCTTTATACATTGCTATTAGTCGGTTAGTTTAGGTTTCATGAAATGGAAAACAAAAGGACACTAAATTTCTTAAAGTAAGAGATGGATATATTACTCGAAATGGTCGGTGTGAGTGTATCAGTTCTTGAAGTAAAAGAAACAACGGCTGCAGTATATAAGAAGAAATGTTCGTTGTCTCGTCTCGCTCATTATTTTTTCGTTGTTTTTTCGGTCATTTCTGCACTAAAGAGACAGAGAAGCTAGTACACCTGTCTAACATTTGGAGGACTCCCCGAGTACGCAGAAGTGCCGCAACAGGACGTAGTATGGCCTCGACTAATGGCTGAAGTAGTGATGGAGGAAACTGACAGCATGAATCCTGCAGGGCTGTCCACAGATCCGTAAGAGTACTAGGGGGTGAGATCTTCTGAACAGCACATTGCAACACATCCCAGATATGCTCAATAATGTTCATGTCTGGGGAGTTTGGTGGCCAGCGGAAGTCGTTAAACACAAAGAGTGATCCTGGAGCCACTCTGTAGTAATTCTGGACGTGTGGGGTGTCACATTGTCCTGCTGGAATTGCCCCAGTCCGTCAGAATACGCAATGGACATGAATAGATGCAGGTGATCAGACAGGGTGCTTACGTACGTGTCACCTATCAGAGTCGTATCTAGACGTATCAGGGGGCCCATATCACTCCAACTGCACACGCCCCACACCATCACAGAGCCTCGACCAGCTTGAGAAGTCCTCTGCTGACATGGAGGGTCCTTGGATTCATGAGGTTGTCTCCATACCAGTCCATCCTATCGGTACAATTTGAAACGAGACTCGTCCAACCACATTATTGGGCCTTCGGCCCAGGAAGTTCATATCGATGATGAATATTGCCTAATAGTGGGTATTTTGTCATTGACATCATAAAAAGATGGGGTAGTTAACTGATATATCCTATACATAAATTTCAACAGAGTTGTGCATTAATATGTCAGTCTGTAATTCACAATTGTAATACACCACAAATATTTAATGTATCACTATTTGGCAAAGAGGGAAATAAAGCAACTGGTTGAACACCCCTGCAGCAACATCAAAACCTGAACATGGCGCTGCTTAATGTTGCTAGTAAGTGGCAGGACACAAACGAATCTCCGATCCGCCAATGCGTGACCATTGCGTGATGGTTCAAAACCCCGTTTATTTCGTCTTTTCCAATATACTACGAACATTTTTCTTCTGTAATGACATTAAAAATGAGCAGGGAGATACCTTCTAGCTGTAAACACTCGAAGAGGCACAGAAACTTAAATATACGCATTACTTTATTCTTTACGAAAAAACAATCAAGTCTGCAGCAAAACTGTGTGATTCGATTATATGAGTACAGGTAGTCTGAGAACTCTGACCTAATTTAAAGTGTTGGCTTAAAAATTATTTTGCCTTTGCTGCTAACGAAATATTGAAACTGCTTTACAAATTACATAGGGTGCATGTTGCCTATACTCAATGATATTAAGCGAACAAATGCCTTCAGTTGCACATGAACCAGGAATGATAGAACTTCATTTGCGTAACAAAACGAGTATTGCCTTCAGGGCTCTAGAATATAAACTGCACACATTTATTCGTTTACAAAAAAGCGCGTATGAGAACGTGATAATCCCTCCAACAGTTCGCTGCTTCCCACTAATTGCACTGCAGCCTTTTTACCTCTTGGCTGGATAGTATTGTCCTGATTCCACGGTATGTCTGTAATAATACCGACCGCGCAAACAAGCATCCATCGTTGCTCCGGATTATTTACCCGTGCACTTCAAACTACCCACACGTTCCGTCTCGTTGTAGAGTCATTTTTAGTTGCGTTAACACGTACTTGCCAAATACACTTCAGGTTATTGTCATAGCGCAAATGCAAAATAAAACTGGTCCACTACGCAGTAGCACGGAAATCAGTAGCAATAATTCTCGTAATGTGAGAGTCCATGCGACCCATCAAACGCCGAATGGTTTCGTGGGTGCTTTCCTATTGCTAGGAATATAGGGGAAGACATCACATTCCAAGGGAAAGAAAATAACGAAATACATCCATTAGTCGCCTATCTACCCAACAGTGATACAAGTTCAGCTTTTCGTCAAAGTTATTTTATGCTCCATTTGTGTAGATTAAGTTCTGTATATTGCAGCGCTCAAATGTTTTAGAGTAAAAGGAGGTTAGCCACAGAAATATTAACTACACCGACGAAAAGAACTGCAGCATCAAAAAGTAATTAATGTAGCGTAACGAAATTTCAGGAATGCATTTGTGTAAGTAACACATTTAAATGATTGACGCTGCAATACACAGGTTAATGTAAGCGCAACATAAGCCATTACAAATGAGAAATTCTGGTACTTTAATAACCGGCATAATAGCCAGAATGTTGAATGCAAACGTGCAGAACTGCATGAATTGTTTGCCGGATGTCAGTTTGTGGGCTGGAGTTCGATGCCTGTTGCATTTGATTGATCAATACAGAAGAGTCAGTTAATGCAGTTTGTGGACGACGGTGGAGTTAGCCGGCGGGAGTGGCCGTGCGGTTCTAGGCGCTGCAGTCTGGAACCGCGAGACCGCTACAGTCGCAGGTTCGAATCCTGCCTCGGGCATGGATGTGTTAGGTTAGTTAGGTTTAAGTATTTCTAAGTTCTAGGGGACTGATGACCACAGATGTTAAGTCCCATAGTGCTCAGAGCCATTTGAACCATTTGAATGGTGGAATTGTCGTCCAACGATGACGTATGTGCTCGACTGGAGACGGATCTGGTGACCAACCAGGCCAAGGCAGCGAGTCGATGCTGTGTAGAGTATGTTGGGTGATAACAGCGGTTTTTGGGAGAAAGGGTGACTGACGCCGAAGCGTACAGAGAAACACCGCAAGTGTGTCACTGACTTTACTGCAACGAAGGTGAGCAGGGGGCGTTCCTCTGATCCCAGTGATGGCACCGCGCGGCGTGCGTGCGTAGGTCAGCGCCTATGCCAGGGCCGGAATCTGCTGAATCGGCATCTGACCGCCCAGCTCTGCAGACGTAGCGCTTCTACTCACGCTACAGCGAAGTGGCCGGCGCCCTTGTTGGCTGCACCAGTAGCCTGGAATTCGGCTGGCTACTCCCTCGAGCGCAACTCGTGGACCCCATGTAGGGAGCCGAAGGGAAACCCTACCACCGTCGTTGTAGTGTGCCTTAGCAGCTGTCCATCCAGGGCAGCTCGGTCAGTGACAGCAGACAGCTCTTCACCCGGGAGCCCATGGGTTCGCTTCGCGGGCCCGTCCCTGCGGACGGCAGCTTGTAGTCCACCAGACGATATCACCCGGAGGACCGAGGCTAGTAGCCCTCTCACTCCTCACGCTGGTGTACCTCCAGTGTGCGGCCTCCCACCCCCCCCCCCTGCCTCCCCCCCATTTGCCTCCCCCCCTCTGCCTCTCCCCTCCCCCCCCCCCCTCCACTGACACACTCGTCTGTGGAGCGGAGGTTGGTGGTAGTTTCAGCAGGCCTGTTGGCCGTCGTTATCCCTCACAAGAAGGTCGTCGTGGTCGGCCTGCAACTTAAAACATCGTCATTCTCTCTCTTTACAGACACGGACAAAATGGCGACACTGTTGCCCCCATTTGGGCCTCTGGGCTCGCTTATTCATACGTCTTTTCCCTACGCCTTTGGGCCGGCCGAAGTGGCCGTGCGGTTAAAGGCGCTGCAGTCTGGAACCGCAAGACCGCTACGGTCGCAGGTTCGAATCCTGCCTCGGGCACGGGTGTTTGTGATGTCCTTAGGTTAGTTAGGTTTAACTAGTTCTAAGTTCTAGGGGACTAATGACCTCAGCAGTTGAGTCCCATAGTGCTCAGAGCCATTTGAACCATTTAAAGATCCTACGCCTTTGACGTAGTTCCTCTGGAGGGTACAAGTGGAGTGCTCTTTCCTCAGCCCTCTTCGGCCGCTCATAGAGGTCACTAGGCGCTGATGTAACTGCGACGTGTGGATTCTTCACAGCATGTCGGATGCCTGTGCTGCCCTGATTGCTTCACCGTTGTAGATAGTGCGAGCAGTGTCGTCAATGTGCCTCACAGAATCGTTTGCTAATTATTAACACTGCTCACACCTGTCATCCGGTGTGACAATCGTGAGCCGTGGCGGCTTCCACAAGGGCGCGCGCGTGATATTACTGGCACCCCCTGTGCGTGTGTTTCATCGACTCCGGCCCTCGTCGTATCATCTTTGCTGGGTGATGTCTATTTCCTTTGGAGCTGTGAAGTGGTGAGTGGTGGGTCCGACACAGAGCTGGAAGGATGTGCCTGACTACTCAGCATCTTGGTAAGTATCACGTGACTCATGACTAAAGTGTTATTACATAAAAATATTTGTTTGGGAATGATAAATAGTGCATCAAGTTGGTCACCCTTCCACGTGTTTTCCTCAAATTAATCCCGTTCTTGGCCTCAAATCGGTCCCTTGACAACTACCTTCCAGAGAAAACTACGAGAAATTCACGAGAATTACCCAAATCATCGCCTGTACTTCTTCACGGCGCAGCAGCTTTGTGTCGGCGAGCGTTATCCTGTTGGAAAAGACCCCCTGGAAAGCTTTTTTATGAATGGCAGCTCAATAGGTAGTTTCACCAGACTGACATACAAATTAGGGCAAGATGCGTGGGATAACCACGAGAGTACTCATGTTGTCATACGAAATGGCACCCCAGACCGTAATTCAAGGAATAGATCCAGTGCGTATAGCATGGAGACAGGTTGGTTACAGGCTCTCAGCTTGCCTCCTCCAAACAGAAGGCTAAACCGAGGCAGAACAAGCTTTCATAAGGCACGTATGTCAGTTTACGAGACCGGAGTCACTACTTTCCAAGCAAGTAGCTCCTCAGTTTGCCTCACAAGGTCTGAGTGCACCCTCCTTGCCAATAGCGCTCGGCAGACAGGATGGTCACCCATCCAAGTGCTAGTCCAGTCCGACAGCGCTTAACTTCGGTGATCTGACGGGAACCGGTGTTACCACTGCGGGAAGGCCGTTGGCATTCTCGTGACTTAATATGCCAGAAATCATGTACAGTGACTACATTGCTGCCAAGTCTTTCTGCAATGTCGCACAAGGAACAGCAAGCTTCTCGTAACTATTACATGACCTTGTTCAAGCTCAGTGAGGTGCAGATAACGGCGTCCTTGTCCTCTTAAAGGCATTGTTGACTAACATAAATTTCGCCTCGTCCAGTCTCAAAGGTAATTAACTCTCACGACCGTTACAGCGTGTATTTAAAGAAAATCTGATTTGGAGTCTCATAGTGGCGCTACTGTCACCACTGTTATGCGATTTGCACGGAATTTGAATATACATGTCTTTCAGATGTACAGATATGCCAGACAACTTTCGTTTGTGTCGCACAACTCCTTCTGGGTGTTGAGATTTCTTTCCGTGAGTGTGTTTTAATACAAGATTATTCAGAAGTACAGTATCTGCAGGCTTTCAGAAGAGTCTGCGTGAAGACTAAAACACGTTAAGGAAACTGACCTGTGTCAGGGTACAGAGCATCTCTTCAAATTTTTGTTCTTAATACTCCCCGTTACGTGGTTGGTGAGCGCACCAATAGGGGTCTGGCGTGTTAGAGCACATAGACAAACCATCCACACCTTACATTTGTATCAAATTAATTCATGCGTGCTGATAGGCAACTAAATGAACAGATTTAGAAAGCGCAGTGCTGTTGTTGTGCCTTCCTGGGCGGCAGCGACTTCAGTAAATTCCATACACGTACTCTTCCGTTCTTATTTCCAGTTTCCGCGCCATAAACGGTGCCCATGTTTATCAGCTGTAATGTGAGTTAAACAACTGGAGAAACTGTCTATCCGCTGATATGAGTCTATGAGTATCTTACAGTTTTCAAGCAGTCGTGTTTGAAACCTCAAAATTACTTTTGTATAACGTTATGTTAGATGTAAAAACTGGCTGCCGCAGAGGCTAAGCCGCGTCACTGAGTTAAGGCGCCAATAAAACCGACCACACCTCAGAATGCTAAGAAGGAAACACTGCCAACTTCACCTCATGTTGTAAGGGGGATAGAGCACACATGTAAGATATCAGTCTCAGCAGACGATCCCGCTCGAAAATTTGGGTCATAAATTTGAAAGTAAGCACTGTTAACCAGGGAAACAGTAATTTTTCGCGGGCAGCATTAAGACGGCTGAAATAGATTATTTAACGAGAATGGCCACCAAATGTAGAGCAATAAATTTGTGTATGTCGGATCAAAGCCCAGGTGTGACGTCAGAGTTATAGGAAACCACCTTATATAGTTTTACGAAGTGTCCACACATTTGACCACGATACACATTACATCCTTCTTAGCAAAGAGCATTGTAATACCAGATTGGGTACTGCAATATTCAGCTACAGAATGGATCACTTGTTTGACCCTGTGCAAGACTGTTTAGGTTCAAATGGTTCAAATGGCTCTGAGCACTATGGGACTTAACATCTATGGTCATCAGTCCCCTAGAACTTAGAACTACATAAACCTAACTGACCTAAGGACATCACATACATCCATGCCCGAGGCAGGGTTCGAACCTGCGACCGAGCGAGGTGGCGCAGTGGTAGCACACTGGACTCGCATTCGGGAGGGCGACGGTTCAATCCCGCGTCCGGCCATCCTGATTTAGGTTTTCCGTGATTTCCCTAAATCGCTCCATGCAAATGCTGGGATGGTTCCTTTGAAAGGGCACGGCCGACTTCCTTCCCCATCCTTCCCTAATCCGATGAGACCGATGACCTCGCAGTTTGGTCTCTTCCCCCAAAACAATCCAATCCAAAATCGAACCTGCGACCGTAGCGGTCACGCGGTTCCACACTGAAGCGCCTAGAACAGCACGACCACACAGGCCGGCGACTGTTTAGGTGTTTTAAACTGTAGCAAACAGTGTTTACATGTTTCTCTGTACTCTGTAGCAATCACAACCGTGCGGCGTCAGCTAACAAATACCTTACAGAATTGTTGCTGCATGGTTTTTAACAACATTCTGCAGTATATCTACTGAGGTAATAGGAACACCTACAAGTTGATTTCTGTCGTGGACGCTTCCCTAGAAAAGAGAACTATCTCCCTCTAAATTAACATGGATCTCCATCAAAGGATGATAGAAAATAGATGGAGTAATAGGTTGAGAGGGGCTGTAGCGATGTAGGATTTAATAGTAGACTTATAATGCATTCTAGAGAGAGGGAGATGTTGTTCCAGGTCACTTATAGCACATTTAACCATCTTTTTCTGTTGTTCGCTGGGGCAGTTTCAGTTGTGTAGTATAACCCGCGTTCAACTCGTATGCAACTGCGTGTTTTGCGTGTGACTTAGAGCACTATCTACATGCATTCGTTAACAGAAAACCTCCCCATATCACAGTGAGCAGAGGGCCTCCGACGCTTGTAGTATGAATCATGTCCTCCAAATCGATGGGAAACCTATTTAGACACCTTCCTCTAGACGAACGAAGAGGTATGTGAAGTACTCCATTTTCCTGTTACATCTTGGAAATAAATCGAATCTACTGTTTATAACTGCAGTGATTCTAAGTCAGTGAAAGGGGTTTTTGAGGTACTGCAATCTCTATGTATACATTTGGTACACAATTTTTGTGTGTGGAAGAAACAGTGTTTTGTTCACGGAGTTAGTACAGCATGGAGATGAATTTTACATGCCGATCACTGCTTCTTAAAATACAGCCTTCACACTTTCGCGTGCTGCTCGCTACTGCAGCTCTCTGATGCCCGAGCCATAAATACTGTACAGCCGAGTGATAACGAGAGATCTCGTGTTCATGGCATATTGAAGACGAGGGTAGAGGAGAGAGGGAGGTGGACACGTCCGTCCAACGTGCTTTGAAATCTTGTCCGAGAGCAAATATTGTTTTACGCGAAAAACAGTAACTAATATGAATAATATATCAGCTTCACGCACATATTCGATCCACATTATTTTAACAATATTCTAGTACTGAGAAATCTCTAGCACCATCTACAGGTTAGAAACCGTGAACTTTGGTCATATGTAAAATCGGTAAGCGGATCTAAATCCCCTATTCAGTCACTCGTTGACCACGATGGCACCGAAACAGAGGACGACCGAAGAAAGGCAGAAATACTGAATTCAGTGTTCCGAAACTGTTTCACTGCGGAAAATCGTAACACGGTCCCTGACTTCAGCCGTCGCACGGACGCCAAAATGGAAAATATTGAAATAAACGATATCGGAATTGAAAAACAACTGCTATCACTTAGTAGCGGAAAAGCATCCGGACCAGACGAGATACCCGTAAGATTCTACAGTGATTATGCTAAAGAACTTGCCCCCTTTCTATCAGCAATTTATCGTAGATCTCTGGAAGAACGTAAAGTACCTAGCGACTGGAAGAAAGCGCAGGTCGTTCCCATTTTCAAGAAGGG
Organism: Schistocerca nitens; assembly: GCF_023898315.1. Lineage (NCBI taxonomy): Eukaryota > Metazoa > Arthropoda > Insecta > Orthoptera > Acrididae > Schistocerca > Schistocerca nitens. The sequence continues at coordinate 411,483,714 of NC_064620.1, forward strand.
TCATAAATCAGATGCGAATAATTATAGGCCTATTTCGCTTACGTCAATCTGTTGTAGAATAATGGAACATGTTTTATGTTCTCGTATTATGACGTTCTTAGATAATACAAATCTCCTTCATCATAACCAACATGGATTCCGCAAACAGAGATCATGTGAAACTCAGCTCGCCCTATTTGCCCAAGAAATTCACAGTGCCGTAGACACTGGCGAGCAGATTGATGCCGTATTCCTGGACTTCAGGAAGGCATTTGATACGGTTCCGCACTTACGTTTAGTGAAAAAAATACGAGCTTACGGAATATCGGACCAGGTTTGTAATTGGATTCAGGATTTCCTAGAAGAAAGAACACAACATGTCATTCTTAACGGTTCAAAATCTGCAGATGTAGAGGTAATTTCGGGAGTACCGCAAGGAAGCGTGATAGGACCTTTATTGTTTACAATATACATAAATGACTTAGTTGACAACATCGGTAGCTCCGTGAGGCTATTTGTAGATGACACAGTTGTCTACAAGAAAGTAGCAACATCAGAAGACTCGTACGTACTCCAGGAAGACCTGCAGAGGATTAATGAATGGTGCGACAGCTGGCAGCTTTCCCTAAACGTAGATAAATGTAATATAATGCGCATACATAGGGGCAGAAATCCATTCCAGTACGATTATGCCATAGGTGGTAAATCATTGGAAGCGGTAACGACCGTAAAATACTTAGGAGTTACTATCCGGAGCGATCTGAAGTGGAATGATCACATAAAACAAATAGTGGGAAAAGCAGGCGCCAGGTTGAGATTCATAGGAAGAATTCTAAGAAAATGTGACTCATCGACGAAAGAAGTAGCTTACAAAACGCTTGTTCGTCCGATTCTTGAGTATTGCTCATCAGTATGGGACCCTTACCAGGTTGGATTAATAGAAGAGATAGACATGATCCAGCGAAAAGCAGCGCGATTCGTCATGGGGACATTTAGTCAGCGCGAGAGCGTTACGGAGATGCTGAACAAGCTCCAGTGGCGGACACTTCAAGAAAGGCGTTACGCAATACGGAGAGGTTTATTATCGAAATTACGAGAGAGCACATTCCGGGAAGAGATGGGCAACATATTACTACCGCCCACATATATCTCGCGTAATGATCACAACGAAAAGATCCGAGAAATTAGAGCAAATACGGAGACTTACAAGCACTCGTTCTTCCCACGCACAATTCGTGAATGGAACAGGGAAGGGGGGATCAGATAGTGGTACAATAAGTACCCTCCGCCACACACCGTAAGGTGGCTCGCGGAGTATAGATGTAGATGTAGATGTAAAGAGCAAAGCATCTAACCAATATCAAAAAAGTGCTCATGAATCTCTTACTCGCGTAACTGAATAGTACTAGGCACTCGGGCATTAATCGGCAGCAGCGGGGCGGACCGAGTGGAAACCGAATGGTGCTCACGAAATTGTAAAACCTGTACTTTCACAAGATCATAACTGTGTACTATCAGAATTATGTGCCAAATTTTCGCTCGCGATCGATTTCTGCGGCTAATATCTTGCTAGTACGCTTTTTTCTACTCAAACTACATTACTGGATTTTAAAATTGTTACACCAAGAAGAAATGCAGCCGGCCGCGGTGGTCTAGCGGTTCTAGGCGCTCAGTCCGGAGCCGCGCGACTGCTACGGTCGCAGGTTCGAATCCTGCCTCGGGCATGGATGTGTGTGATGTCCTTAGGTTAGTTAGGTTTAAGTAGTTCTAAGTTCTAGGGGACTTATGACCTCAGCAGTTCAGTCCCATAGTGCTCAGAGCCATTTGAACCAAGAAATGCAGATGATAAACGGGTATTCATTGGACAAATATATTATACTAGAACTGACATGTGATTACATTTTCACGCAATTTGGGTGCATAGATCCTGAGAAATCAGTACCCAGGACAACCACCTCTGGCCGTAATAACGGCCTTGATACGCCTGGGCATTGAGTCAAACCGAACTTGGATGGCGTGTACTGGTACAGCTGCCCATGCAACTTCAACACAATAACACAGTTCATCAAGAATAGTGACTGGCGCATTGTGACGAGCCTGTTGCTCGGCTGCCATTGACCAGACGTTTTCAATTGGTGAGAGATCTGGAGAATGTGCTGGCCAGGGCAGCAGTCGAACATTTTCTGTATCCAAAAAGGCCCGTACAGGACCTGCAACAAGCGGTCGTGCATTATCCTGCTGAAATGTAGGGTTTCGCAGGGATCGAATGAAAGGTAGAGCCACGGTTCGTAACATGTCTGAAATGTAACGTCCACTGTTCAAATTGCCGTCAATGCGAACAAGAGGTAACCGAGACGTGTAAACAATGGCACCCCATACCATCACACCGGGTGATTCGCCAGTATGGCGATGACGAATCAGGCTTCCAATGTGCGTTCACTGCGATGTCACCAAACAAGGATGCGACCATCATGATGTTGTAAACAGAGCCTGCATTCATCCGAAAAAATGACGTTTTGCCATTCGTGCACCCTGGTTCGTCTTTGAGTACACCATCGCAGGCGCTCCTGTCTGTGATGCAGCGTCAATGGTAACCGCAGCCATGGTCTCCGAGCTGATAGTCCAGGCTGCTGCAAACGTCGCCGAACTGTTCGTGCAGATGGTTATTGTCTTGGAAACGTCCCCATCTGCTGACTCAGGGATCGAGACGTTGCTGCACGATCCGTTACAGCCATGCGGATAAGATGCCTGTCACCTCGACTGCTAGTGACACGAGGCCGTTGGGATCCAGCACGGCGTTCCGTATTACCCTCCTGAACTCACCGATTCCATATTCTGCTAACAATAGAATGGATCTCGACCAACGCGAGCAGCAGTGTCGCGATAGGATAAACCACAATCGCGATAGGCTACAATCCGATCTTTATCAAAGTCGTAAACGTGATGGTACGCATTTCTCCTCCTTAGACGATGCATCACAACAACGTTTCACCAGGCAGCGGCGGTCAACTGCTGTTTCTATATAAGAAATCGGTTGGAAACTTTCCTCATGTCAGCACGTTGTAGGTGTCGCCAACGGCACCAACCTTTTGTCAATGCTCTGAAAAGCTAATCATTCGCATATCACAGCATCTCCTTCCTGTCAGTTAAATTTCGCGTCTGTAGCACGTCATCTTCGTGGTGTAGCAATTTTAATGGCCAGTAGTGTATGAGGTCAAGCAGGTGACATTTCATCGGCTGTCTGCACGATCCGAGAACACACTAGTATGCGAAAATGTCTAGTGGAAGTGATGTGTTCCGCTCGAAGTGTTATGTTGCTGTATGTACACCAAGTTTAGTGGCGGTACGGCTTTAGCGGCCAATTAGAGTGGACGTGGTGTGTGTTCCTGCTATAGCGCAGGTATGCTCGCCTTGTTTACTACCCTCGGCCAACACTCACGTGGCGCCGCAACGCAACAACGTCATGGCGAATCAATACTGAAAATTGACATTGATATTCGCATTTAGAAACAACTTTGCTAGAGCAAAAACGCTCGGTTTCGAATGATTCTTGAAGGAATAGGTCAAAATCCCAGCTGCCGGCATTGTCGTCATCCACTTTTCGATCAGAAGTAAATCGACCTATGTGAAACTTACTAACGACTCTACGGTGACATAGTTCTTCGAGACACGAAACACGGACAATGCTTATACCACGCAACCGGAAATCTTGGCAGCGTCGAGGGTGCTCATGCTGGCCTAGAACTGTGGACCATACGCATATTGGAACTACCCTTTGAACTTTCAGCGACAGAAGTCGTGGCGGCGCTCTTCCCTTACAGTAGAGTAACGAATGCGTGACAGAAAAGTGGACCCAATTTAAAACGTATCCGGTCCACAATGGAGTACGTCAGGTGCTTATTGAACTCCGACGGCTCGTACTGCACCTACAGATAGGAGGCTGCCTTATAAGAGGGCCCCCTAATGTGTTCGGCGGCAGCGTTGGCCGAGCGGTTCTAGGCGCTTCAGTCCGGAACCGCGCGACTGCTGCGGTCGCAGGTTCGAATCCTTCCTCGGGAATGGATTTGTGTGATGTCCTTAGTTAGGTTTAAGTAGTTCTAAGTTATAGGGGACTGATGACCTCAGATGTTAAGTCCCATAGTGCTCAGAGCCATTTGAACCATTTGAATCTTAATGTGTTCCTTATGCGGCAAGGTAGGTCAACTACGTTCACAGGGTCCCAACTTCGGATCACACAACTTCCACAGCAGGACGTGGCACTTCCACTGACACCGACAATCCTCCCAATAACTTATGTGGCGGCTGTCACGACGTTTCCGTTTATTCAGAAGCAACCGACCGACGTTACACTACCGGAACCACCCCCCGCAGATCGACACCGGGTCGATCAGTCAACCTGGTCAGTGGCAGAATTCCGTCCAACGTCATCGATACCACCGAACACTGCTGACGCCGCCGCCAGCAGGATGGCAATCGGTGCACTTACCGTAGCAATCTTCCCCCATGAACCATGGACCTTGCCGTTGGTGGGGAGTCTTGCGTGCCTCAGCGATACAGATGGCCGTACCGTAGGTGCAACCACAACGGAGGGGTATCTGTTGAGAGGCCAGACAAACATGTGGTTCCTGAAGAGGGGCAGCAGCCTTTTCAGTAGTTGCAGTGGCAACAGTCTGGATGATTGACTGATCTGGCCTTGTAACATTAACCAAAACGGCCTTGCTGTGCTGGTACTGCGAATGGCTGAAAGCAAGGGGAAACTACAGCCGTAATTTTTCCCGAGGACATGCAGCTTTACTGTATGATTAAATGATGATGGCGTCCTCTTGGGTAAAATATTCCGGAGGTAAAATAGTCCCCCATTCGGATCTCCGGGCGGGGACTACTCAGGAGGATGTCGTTATCAGGAGAAAGAAAACTGGCATTCTACGGATCGGAGCGTGGAATGTCAGATCCCTTAATTGGGCAGGTAGGTTAGAAAATTTAAAAAGGGAAATGGATAGGTTAAAGTTAGATATAGTAGGAATTAGTGAAGTTCGGTGGCAGGAGGAACAAGACTTTTGGTCAGGTGATTACAGGGTTATAAATACAAAATCAAATAGAGGTAATGCAGGAGTAGGTTTAATAATGAATAAAAAAATAGGAGTGCGGGTTAGCTACTACAAACAGCATAGTGAACGCATTATTGTGGCCAAGATAGACACAAAGCCCATGCCTACTACAGTAGTACAAGTTTATATGCCAACTAGCTCTGCAGATGATGAAGAAATTGATGAAATGTATGACGAGATAAAAGAAATTATTCAGATAGTGAAGGGAGACGAAAATTTAAAAGTCATGGGTGACTGGAATTCGTCAGTAGGAAAAGGGAGAGAAGGAAACATAGTAGGTGAATATGGATTGGGGGGAAGAAATGAAAGAGGAAGCCGCCTTGTAGAATTTTGCACAGAGCATAACTTAATCATAGCTAACACTTGGTTCAAGAATCATAAAAGAAGGCTGTATACCTGGAAGAATCCTGGAGATACTAATAGGTATCAGATAGATTATATAATGGTAAGACAGAAATTTAGGAACCAGGTTTTAAATTGTAAGACATTTCCAGGGGCAGATGTGGATTCTGACCACAATCTATTGGTTATGAACTGCAGATTGAAACTGAAGAAACTGCAAAAAGGTGAGAATTTAAGGAGATGGGACCTGGATAAACTGAAAGAACCAGAGGTTGTAGAGAGTTTCAGGGAGAGCATAAGGGAACAATTGACAGGAATGGGGGAAAGAAATACAGTAGAAGAAGAATGGGTAGCTCTGAGGGATGAAGTAGTGAAGGCAGCAGAGGATCAAGTAGGTAAAAAGACGAGGGCTAATAGAAATCCTTGGGTAACAGAAGAAATATTGAATTTAATTGATGAAATGAGAAAATATAAAAATGCAGTAAATGAAGCAGGCAAAAAGGAATACAAACGTCTCAAAAATGAGATCGACAGAAAGTGCAAAATGGCTAAGCAGGGATGGCTAGAGGACAAATGTAAGGATGTAGAGGCTTGTCTCACTAGGGGTAAGATAGATACTGCCTACAGGAAAATTAAAGAGACCTTTGGAGAGAAGAGAACCACTTGTATGAATATCAAGAGCTCAGATGGCAACCCAGTTCTAAGCAAAGAAGGGAAGGCAGAAAGGTGGAAGGAGTATATAGAGGGTTTATACAAGGGCGATGTACTTGAGGACAATATTATGGAAATGGAAGAGGATGTAGATGAAGATGAAATGTGAGGTAAGATACTGCGTGAAGAGTTTGACAGAGCACTGAAAGACCTGAGTCGAAACAAGGCCCCGGGAGTAGACGACATTCCATTAGAACTACTGATGGCCTTGGGAGAGCCAGTCATGACAAAACTCTACCATCTGGTGAGCAAGACGTATGAGACAGGCGAAATACCCACAGACTTCAAGAAGAATATAATAATTCCAATCCCAAAGAAAGGAGGTGTTGACAGATGTGAAAATTACCGAACTATCAGTTTAATAAGTCACAGCTGCAAAATATTAACGCGAATTCTGTACAGACGAATGGAAAAACTGGTAGAAGCGGACCTCGGGGAAGATCAGTTTGGATTCCGTAGAAATGTTGGAACACGTGAGGCAATACTAACCTTACGACTTATCTTAGAAGAAAGATTAAGACAAGGAAAACCTACGTTTCTAGCATTTGTAGACTTAGAGAAAGCTTTTGACATAGTTAACTGGAATACTCTCTTTCAAATTCTGAAGTTGACAGGGGTAAAATACAGGGAGCGAAAGGCTATTTACAATTTGTACAGAAACCAGATGGCAGTTATAAGAGTCGAGGGGCATGAAAGGGAAGCAGTGGTTGGGAAAGGAGTGAGACAGGGTTGTAGCCTCTCCCCGATGTTATTCAATCTGTATATTGAGCAACCAGTAAAGGAAACAAAAATTCGGAGTAGGTATTAAAATTCATGGAGAAGAAGTAAAAACTTTGAGGTTCGCCGATGACATTGTAATTCTGTCAGAGACAGCAAAGGACTTGGAAGAGCAGTTGAACGGCATGGACAGTGTCTTGAAAGGAGGATATAAGATGAACATCAACAAAAGCAAAACGAGGATAATGGAATGTAGTCAAATTAAATCGGGTGATGCTGAGGGGATTAGATTAGGAAATGAGACAAAGTAGTAAAGGAGTTTTGATATTTAGGGAGTAAAATAACTGATGATGGGTGAAGTAGAGAGGATATAAAATGTAGCCTGGCAATGGCAAGGAAAGCGTTTCTGAAGAAGAGAAATTTGTTAACATCGAGTATAGATTTAAGTGTCAGGAAGTCGTTTCTGAAAGTATTTGTATGGAGTGTAGCCATGTATGGAAGTGAAACATGGACGATAACCAGTTTGGACAAGAAGAGAATAGAAGCTTTCGAAATGTGGTGCTACAGAAGAATGCTGAAGATAAGGTGGGTAGATCACGTAACTAATGAGGAGGTATTGAATAGGATTGGGGAGAAGAGAAGTTTGTGGCACAACTTGACTAGAAGAAGGGATCGGTTGGTAGGACATGTTTTGAGGCATCAAGGGATCACAAATTTAGCATTGGAGGGCAGCGTGGAGGGTAAAAATCGTAGAGGGAGACCAAGAGATGAATACACTAAGCAGATTCAGAAGGATGTAGGTTGCAGTAGGTACTGGGAGATGAAGAAGCTTGCACAGGATAGAGTAGCATGGAGAGCTGCATCAAACCAGTCTCAGGACTGAAGACCACAACAGCAACAACAACCGTAGCAATGGAAGCCTTTCTGCCGGTGACGCGTCAGTGCCGTTGTCCGACACGGAAGGCCACACGCGCTCTCCGAACACCGAAAACGACGCTGTAGGACCACGTCGGAAAACGGCACTTCCCAATCGCAGGAAGAAGAGGAACTGATCCTGAAGGATGCCACCATTGCCACTGACTCCTCCCTCGCAGAACGAAGGGTGGGGCGGGCTGACTCCATCTGGCAGTCCTTTGCGCGAACAATGTTCAACAGGAGGGTTCCAATGCAGGCTACGAAGACCCTCGGCTCCTCCCTACCAACCACCACGACCTTAAGGAACATGAAGAGATGTCCGCGCTCATGTCGTGGGCCAAGGACGTCGAGACTGAGTAGGACCCCGATTCGGGGCCCGCTAAGGTCCGAACACCACCGAGAGGGTCGCAATCTGCGGGCTTCTCTCGACTATCAATATCGATAAGCCTACCCAGCCACCGTACCACCAATGTTAACGCGTGGACACAATGGATATCACCATGATTAACTCTCCTGCGAAGACCCAGCTTCTGAGAGAGACAATACGAGCCACAGGAATCGACTTTGTACTCCTCCAAGAACTGCTAACAGTCGCACACCCGAACGTTTAAGGCTACGCAACGTACGTGACGCCTGGTGGTCCCACAGACAACGGTGTGGCTGTTTTAGTGCGTGGCGGTATCACAGTAATCGACGTTACGTTCCTCCCCTCCGCACGAGAATTAGCGGTCACGGCACCTGACACCCGATTTATTAACGTTTATGCACCATTGGGAACCACCAGACGCCGTGACCGAGACAGGTTCAACTTCGCTGACATTGCCCCCCTTCTTCTAGGACGAACACAACGTCTTCTATGCCAATTTTGTTTCCTTCACCACAAGGACCAAAGTCCACACGAATTGTCTTATCCGGAACAGGGCATGATGGTTCAAAATATTCACTTGTGCGACACATGGGAAAAGATACAGGGTGACAACTCTGGACACACGCATCTTACCAGTCATTTGGCCGGCCGCGGTGGTCTAGCGGTTCTGGCGCTGCAGTCCGGAACCGAGGGACTGCTACGGTCGCAGGTTCGAATCCTGCCTCGGGCATGGGTGTGTGTGATGTCCTTAGGTTAGTTAGGTTTAAGTAGTTATAAGTTCTAGGGGACTTATGACCTAAGATGTTGAGTCCCATAGTGCTCAGAGCCATTTGAACCATTTTTTTTACCAGTCATTTGGCGAGCAGACTGGATCGCAATAATGTGCCACAAGGTCTTACACAGGGAGTGGTCGCCGACGACCGATGGCCTCTGGCGTTTCTGACCACAGTGGCAACATCTGCACGATACATCTGCACCATCAACAAGTCTAACATAGTAAGAGCCATTGGAGGATGAATGTAATACTCCTCCAAGTCCCGGACTGTCACATGCAAGTCACCGCAACGCGAACACTATGAACGACGTCACTCCCGATATCATTCGACTTTGGCGTGGTGGCTCCTCTGCGCCAAACCGGCAATCCGCAAGATACTTATACCCTTTCGCAAGGACGCGGCTGCGTGGCACTGCGGATCCTGGACTTCTACTATGTGGGGGTGATAGGCCCTACCCTGCCCGCATCGCCGGACAGAGAACGAGAACGACACCGAATCAAGGCTCGTATATTATGGCTTACGAATCGCCGCTTGCAAGGCGTCATAGTCCGCTCGCGACGACAAGACCCAACGCTGCAGAGGTTCCCACCATGGACCAGATTGTGGTGGATATGCACCGACACGGTCGGCCGTTAATCACACGCCTTACGACGCAATAAATGTACGACCCAAGGGACCTCGTTATCTTTATCAGGAAAGAGCCGTAGACGACGAAGTTACTGTGGAAGCGTTACAACAGGTGAAATGCACTATCAATACGACAACAATGATGGTATTAACGGAGGAAGGCCGGCAGGAGTGGCCGTGCAGTTATACACTAGGCGCTACAGTCTTTAGCCGAGCGACCGCTACGGTCGCAGGTTCGAATCCTGCTTCGGGCATGGATGTGTGTGATGTCCTTAGGTTAGTTAGGTTTCATTAGTTCTAAGTTCTAGGCGACTGATGGCCTCAGAAGTTAAGTCGCATAGTGCTCAGAGGCATTTGAACTATTTGAACGGAGGAAGTCTCGTTTTAGGGCGTGGTGGTTGCGTAGGACAAAGGAGCGGTCAATAAGTCTCCAGGGTCCGATGCGTTACCAGTCCAGTTTCACAGGTGTTTAAATGGTTCAAATCGCTCTGAGCACTATGGGACTTAATATCTGAGGTCATCAGTCCCCTAGACTTAGAACTACTTAAACCTAAATAACCTAAGGACAGCACACACATCCATGCCCGAGGCAGGATTCGAAACCTCTTACTGTAGCAGCAGCGCGGTTCCGGACTGAAGCGCCTAGAACCGCTAGGCCACAACGGCCGGCTTTACAGGAGTTTCCGTGACATGATGCCCCACTGGCTTACAATGTTCCGAGAAGTCATGTCCCCGACGCACATTATCATCGTCGAAGTATTCCTCATACAGGTACCCAAGCCAGCAGGAGGTTCAATCGGTCAGTGACTAGGGGCCACTTACAATGTCGAACTCCGACTGCAGAATATTCGTCAAGGATTTGACAATCCACATTAAGAAGACTTTAACAATGATCCTCGTCACAGAACAGACGTCGCAGGGGGGTGCGCCAGCATACAGATAGTCAGGCGGAACTGCGAGGACTTTACAGTGATCGCTTCGGCAGGTGCCTGAGAGCGTCGATCGCCTCCATCGATATCAATCAGGCCTTCGGTAGAGTGCACCATAACTTCTTCCTACAGGTGACGGTCCGTACGGGATTTCCCCTCCATGCTCATCGTCACCCTGCGGCGCCTTCTGACAGCAGCCAGCTCTCATGTCGAGGTCAACGGATCGACAGTTGGCCCAATACCCATCCAAAGATCTCTACGACAAAGTTGTCCCTTTCAACCTAACTTCATGCAATCTCACTCGAGCCACTCCTCGGGTGGCTCAACCACAAGCTATCCGGCATCACCCTGCGGGACAGCACCTTCCGCTGTAGGGCGGACACCAGCGACCTGCTTCTGCTGTTTCGTTATGCCGATGAAGTATGCGGTGTACTGAACTGGATCGAGAGATACGGATAGACGGCTACCGGTCTTCTGAACATCAGTAAGTAGTCGGCAGCGCTGGGTATCAGGTGCGGCCTCGGGCTGGGCGCTGACGCTCCCCTCCCGCCAGTTACTGAACTCATATACTCGTATTTGGGAGTACGTTTACGATAGTTGTGCGCGGAACGGCCGCAGAAAACTTCCTTCAAGGTTACTACAAGTTGTACATGTGATGGCGGGCCAGAACTTGCTCCGGGACTTCAATCAAATAGAACATGTGGTATACCTTAAAATCTACGTGACATCAAAACTAAATCACTTGGCACAGTCCTTCCTATACCGGCGGTGGTGTCGTAGACTTCAGGTCGCCTTCGGTTGTTTCCTGTCCACAGGACACATCTTTAAAGTACGTACGTTATGACACTTTGGCAGCTGGTGTGGCCGAGCGGTTCTAGGCTCTTCAGTCTGGAACCGCGCGACCGCTACGGTCGCAGGTTCGAATCCTGACTCGGCCATGGATGTGTGTGATGGCCTTAGGTTAGTCAGGTTTAAGTAGTTCTCAGTTCTAAGGGACTGATGACCTCAGATGTTAAGTCCCATAGTGCTCAGAGCCATTTGAACCATTTTATGACACTCTCACCTTCCCCCTACGTGAGGGAGTGCTGGGACTGGTTAACATCCAAGCACTGTCAGTTGCCCTCTGTATGAGAAATATGTGAAACCGTGGATCAGTCAACGCGCCTCCCTCACGGGTCGTCTATTGGAGGTCCTTATGCTGGTCTCTCACGTCCCGCCGGTCGGTGGCGCACGTCGGGACGCAACTCTCTCAGGCAACTTATTCATTCTGGAAAACAGTTATGTGGCCTGGGATCTCATCACAACGCCCCCGCCGAAGGTGAAAGATTTTTACACCACACTTCTGCGGGCAGTTCCGTGTAAGGAGGTAGTAACCAGTACGCAACTGTCAACTGGCCCACTTCCTGCCAGCCAACGTGCACGCCACGTGGTTTCAGACGACACACAGGTTCCACGTTAGCGGCTTAACGGACTCCCCACTTGGCCCCAATTGTCACCCGCGGGAAGCCGATGAACATCGCTTCGCGTGCGTCTCGTTGTCCGGCGTTTGGCTACTGACACAGAAAAACTTCGTTTGTTACCTCCATCTCACCAGTCACCTAATTGACCCTCAGTCCTTTCTGTGTCCGGATGACTATTACTTTCCTCATACCAAATATCATTCCCTTAGATGCTTCAAGGGAATGACAATCCACTACACCTTCGGTGTAGGGAGGAAAGTGGAGCTTGATTACTGGTGGTGCATGTAAAACGATTACAATGCTCTAGAGCGCACACCGAGGTACTTTACGCTCTTTGCAAATTATTTACGCAATCCCTGCCCCTGCTAGTTGGAGAGTGCCAGACTCAGTGTAACGCATCGCACAGAATAACATTGAAGACAGATGTTCTGAATGGCAAGAAGTGCGAAAGGAAACCTTTTGGCTGATTCAAAGAATTCTCCATTCATTGAGGCATTAGCGATAAAGCACGAGTTTGTTGTATATACTTTAGAAGCATTAGTGGAAACAGAAAAAGGCAGTGGTGGTGGACAAGAAAACCCAAGCTGCACCATTTCTTGAAGACAGATTCTTTAGCTGAAATAGCGCAAGCAATATGCAAAGCTGTTAAAAAAATGTGTGAATTCCTAAGGGACCAAACTGCTGATTTTGTATCCAGTCTGGATAGGTGATGCGTGGGTCTGCTCCTGTGAACTGCTTCTGCAATACAGGCCGAGAGTGAGGGAAGAGAGTAGGAGCAGGAGAGGTGAAGCACTTCGGTACTGCATGTAACTTTAACACTTTTGCTAGAGGTAAAAACACAAGTAAATATATAATGCATACATAACTTTGGCTAGGATGAGCACGTAGGTGTGAAGCCGTAGTCCAGGTCTAATCCTGTGAAGTTAGGATGGCTGTTCTGTATAATCTCAAAACTAACAAATACTCGTTGCTGTCCAAACTTTAACCGAACGTAACTAATACAAAGTCTCAATAGCAAGTTAGCTCACTCGGTAGTAGAAGCGATATTTCCAAACCGTCTGCTCTTAATGAAATGGGCCGAAATCGAGACGGCACTCCCTGAGTTCCACAGCGTCGGCCAGAGGGCGCTGTAGTCGGCGTAGTTAGTCTTCCTTCGTAGTACCAACTTAACGAGAGCGTGCATCTACGATGTGGCATCGTAATTATCAACGCCACAGCTGAGGTCATCGGTCTTAAACTAACTTATGCCGTAAATTGAACTAAATACCTAGGTATTACAACTACGAACAACTTAAATTGGAAGAACACATACAAGCCGGTCGAAGTGGCCGAGCGGTTCGAGGCGCTACAGTCTGGAACCGCGCGACCGCTACGGTCGCAGGTTCGAATCCTGCCTCGGGCATGGGTGTGTGTGATGTCCTTCGGTTAGTTAGGTTTAAGTAGTTCTAAGTTCTAGGGGACTGATGACCTCAGAATTTAAGTCCCATAGTGCTCAGAGCCATTTGAACACATAGAAAATGTTGTGGGGAAGGCTAACCAAAGGCTGCGTTTTATTGGCAGGACACTTACAAAATGTAACAGACCCACTAAGGAGACTGCCTACACTAAGCTTGTCCGTACTCTGCGCGGTGTGGGATCATTACCAGGTAGGACTGACGGAGTACATCGAAAAAGTTCAAAGAAAGGCAGCACGTTTTATATTATCGCGAAATATTGGAGAGAGTGTCACAGAAATGATACTGGATGTGGGCTGGAAATCATTAAAAGAAAGGCGTTTTTCGTTGCGACGAAATCTTCTCACGAAATTCCAATTACCAACTTTTTCCTCCCAATGCGAAAATATTTTGTTGTCACCGACGTACATAGGGCTGAACGATCACCACGATAAAATAAGGGAAATCAGAGCTCGTACGGAAAGATATAGGTGTTCATTCTTTCCGCGCGCTATACGTAATTGGAATAATAGAGAATTGTGTAGGTGGTTCGATGAACCCTCTGCAAGGCACTTGAATGTGATTTTCATAGTAAGCATGTAGATGTACACTCCTGGAAATGGAAAAAAGAACACATTGACACCGGTGTGTCAGACCCACCATACTTGCTCCGGACACTGCGAGAGGGCTGTACAAGCAATGATCACACGCACGGCACAGCGGACACACCAGGAACCGCGGTGTTGGCCGTCGAATGGCGCTAGCTGCACAGCATTTGTGCTCCGCCGCCGTCAGTGTCAGCCAGTTTGCCGTGGCATACGGAGCTCCATCGCAGTCTTTAACACTGGTAGCATGCCGCGACAGCGTGGACGTGAACCGTATGTGCAGTTGACGGACTTTGAGCGAGGGCGTATAGTGGGCATGCGGGAGGCCGGGTGGACGTACCGCCGAATTGCTCAACACGTGGGGCGTGAGGTCTCCACAGTACATCGATGTTGTCGCCAGTGGTCGGCGGAAGGTGCACGTGCCCGTCGACCTGGGACCGGACCGCAGCGACGCACGGATGCACGCCAAGACCGTAGGATCCTACGCAGTGCCGTAGGGGACCGCACCGCCACTTCCCAGCAAATTAGGGACACTGTTGCTCCTGGGGTATCGGCGAGGACCATTCGCAACCGTCTCCATGAAGCTGGGCTACGGTCCCGCACACCGTTAGGCCGTCTTCCGCTCACGCCCCAACATCGTGCAGCCCGCCTCCAGTGGTGTCGCGACAGGCGTGAATGGAGGGACGAATGGAGACGTGTCGTCTTCAGCGATGAGAGTCGCTTCTGCCTTGGTGCCAATGATGGTCGTATGCGTGTTTGGCGCCGTGCAGGTGAGCGCCACAATCAGAACTGCATACGACCGAGGCACATAGGGCCAACACCTGGCATCATGGTGTGGGGAGCGATCTCCTACACTGGCCGTACACCACTGGTGATCGTCGAGGGGACACTGAATAGTGCACGGTACATCCAAACCGTCATCGAACCCATCGTTCTACCATTCCTAGACCGGCAAGGGAACTTGCTGTTCCAACAGGACAATGCACGTCCGCATGTATCCCGTGCCACCCAACGTGCTCTAGAAGGTGTAAGTCAACTACCCTGGCCAGCAAGATCTCCGGATATGTCCCCCATTGAGCATGTTTGGGACTGGATGAAGCGTCGTCTCACGCGGTCTGCACGTCCAGCACGTACCCTGGTCCAACTGAGGCGCCAGGTGGAAATGGCATGGCAAGCCGTTCCACAGGACTACATCCAGCATGTCTACGATCGTCTCCATGGGAGAATAGCAGCCTGCATTGCTGCGAAAGGTGGATATACACTGTACTAGTGCCGACATTGTGCATGCTCTGTTGCCTGTGTCTATGTGCCTGTGGTTCTGTCAGTGTGATCATGTGATGTATCTGACCCCAGGAATGTGTCAATAAAGTTTCCCCTTCCTGGGACAATGAATTCACGGTGTTCTTATTTCAATTTCCAGGAGTGTAGATGTAGATAGCCCTACGTGAGCTGGTGTCGCAACCATCGTCTCCCGACCGCCAACGGGCTGTTCAGCGTATCAAACCATAACTGCTGTGTCTTATGGCAGTGAAGATGGAGGGAATTAAAGTACGTCCGAGGATGCTCGATGGGTTACGCAACGAACGACCGTCATTGCACTGTATAGTGAGAGAAAGGCGGCAGAGGTGACGTACACTTATACGGGATGTCTTTTCGACCAATGGGTTGCGGGCCACATTACAGAAAGACATTGCACGTATTACTGCCACTGTCGCAGTTTCTACGTGGAGGACCAACTGGCCACAGCAGATCTCGCAGACGTGCTCCGGGAAATGCCAGCGGCCGAGCATTCCGCGAAGCAAAAGCTGTTTTAGTTTATGCTTCGAATCATATTGTGAATGTAATATGTTTTATAACATTTTCACTTGCACAGATTTAGTAATTACAGTCACGTAAATAATAAATAAATCAATAAATGAAGCAACAAATTAGCTCATGGATCCTATTGTCTTGGGAGAATTTTTGGGAATAGTTAGTTAGGGGAAACGTATGAAGAGGGATTTTTTTTTCTCGTATGGTTAAAGTGGCGGTGCCAAGTAGGGATAGATTCGACTTTCGTTTCTTTTATTTTTGGAGATTAAACCTAGTTAGGTAAGGAGATAGGTCCACATCTCCCCCCCCCCCCGGCAAATGAAAAAAGAAGGGAAGAAAACGTCTAAGGAAAAAAAGGGTGGTAAACGCCGCTCAATGTAGACGTAAGGTCACAAGTACGATTTTCCTTTCTTTTCCTTCCTTTACTTTCCCTTCCTTCTCCTCCCGTTACTTTTTAAGCCGCTACACTTTCTAACCCACCAGTAATAGCAAAACGTTCCACAAATATTTCCACGAAACAGCTTACATCTGCGTCAAGAGTAAAATAATTTACGCTCAGCAGTGCGCTCTCCCTGCGGCGGCCACCGGCCACCGGCCACTTGCCACCAGCCGCCTTGGGGCTGGCCTCTGCCCGACCCGGTGACCGCTGCTCGACATTTTCTTCTCTCAATCTGGTAAATATAAAATTTCTTCTTATTGTAGTTTCATTTTTCGGTTGAAATAACTCATATAAACCGAGTGAACGTCGCTGAATAACACGGGTATGTTGTTATGAGTGAATTTCCCAAGAATCATTCATTAAATATAGGTTGTAGCATCTGTCTTGTACTCGTTTTCACCACGCATTTACTGTGCCTATTCGGACGAAAATGCACTTCAAACTAGGCTCCACGAAGCGATTAACTCCGAAAGAATAGGTTTCTACAGCCGTGTAATCATTAAACGGCCTGATTATAGTCAGTTTTTGCAATCCATGGTTCGTTATTGTCTTTTTGTTTGTGTTCCTCTGTATTGAAAGCAGTGTCAATGACTGAGTACTTGGGAAAAACATCTTCTAAGTCTCTAATCATCAAAATATATAATATATATATTTAATGATCAAAAGATAGTGAATTTCCCAAGAATCATTCATTAAATATAGGTTGTAGCATCTGTCTTGTACTCGTTTTCACGCATTTACTGTGCCTATTCGGACGAAAATGCACTTCAAACCTGGCTCCACGAAACGATTAACTTCGAAAGAATAGCTTTCTACAGCCGTGTAATCATTAAACGGCCTGATTATAGTCAGTTTTTGCAATATATTATCAAAATATATATTATCAAAATATATATTAGAGAATATATTGTTCTTGATTAATTTCTTTCTTGTGTTTACTGCTGTTTTCAATAAACTAGTTGAAACACACTGTTAAATTATACACTTCAATAATCCAACATAGGTGCGACTTACTAGTTTAATAGAACATAAAGTGCGTCCTAAATCGGCTAAAAAATAGTAAGATTTTACCCAAATACGCAACTTCGAAATATTCTATATTTATGTGCTGTCCTTCGTCATACTCAAATAGCTTGCAAATGTGGCAAGTGGAGTAGGCTCATGGAGAAGCTAATTTACTTAATTATTCTGTGTCACAGGTTCATAAATAAAACTGTACAATTAAAAAATTATGTTGGTGTAAGCAGAAGAAGTAATTACCACGTGTACAATATCATATGCCCTTGCGCAGTGGCCGGCTGGAGTGGCCGTGCGGTTCTAGGCGCTTCAGTCTGGAACCGCGTGACCGCTACGGTTACAGGTTCGAATCCTGCCTCGGGCATGGATGTGTCTGATGTCCTTAGATTAGTTAGGTTTAAGTAGTTCTAAGTTCTAGGGGACTGATGACCTCAGAAGTTAAATCCCATAGTGCTCGGAGCCATTTGAACCTTTTTTTTGAACCTTGCGCAGTGGGTAGCGAGTGGACTTAACACGGAGAAGTTTTTTAAGTTTTCCTTACTGATATTCGATCTGGCTACTTATAACTCTGTCGAAGGTTAGGTAAAAACTGACGTCAATCGAGCCTAGAAGTAATGCAGCCTTTGCCTCACAGCTCGACAAGTAAGCTCAGAGCTAGCGAAGAACTCCAGCATTCATCTCCGCCTTATTGCCCCTATGGCGGCTTGGACAGATAAAATATGACGAGAACGAGATTTGTTGCAGTTTTGGCGTCGAACGGCCTCAGTGGACTCAGAACATACAATGAGAACCCGAAGTCACACCGTAAGTGAAAGTCACCCACATCATTCAACTGAATTGCTACAAAATATTTAGTGAATTTAGAAAGCATTTCGACAGTCACATGCTTTCCAAAAATACTCTGCACTGTTGACAAGTTTCAGTTATTCTACCAGCAGGAAGAACTCGTTTCGCCAGCCAATGCGTTCCTTCACCAGGCTTGGAAGTGACTCTCTGCTTGCAACTCAAACACGCAACTGCCAAAACCTGGAATACTCAGAGTGTCCTTCAGTGAGATTTATTCCCGTTTCTGTAATTAGGTATATGGACTAGAACTTAGTTACGATTAATGCTCAGACTACGACCTAAACATCATAAATCAATAACTGGCACAATTACTTCCATTTTTCTGTCTTATGAGTATTGAAAACTAAAAAGGTCATTCACCATATGCGACTCCAGTTTTGGAGCGTCTCCAGTAATTATATTGTAAACATGATGAATACGCAAAACGACTTTTGATCATTAGAGACTTAGAAGATGTTTTTCCCAAGTACTCAGTCATTGACACTGCTTTCAATACAGAGGAACACAAACAAAAAGACAATAACGAACCATGGATTGCAAAAACTGATCATAAACAAAAAGACTTCTTAAGCTAGGAATAACACGAAGTTGTTAGTTAAGAACGTTATTTTAAAGATCAGATAAAAATGGTTCAAATGGCTCTGAGCACTATGGGAGTAAACTTCTGAGGTCATCAGTCCCCTAGAACTTAGAACTACTTAAACCTAACTAACCTAAGGACATCACACACACCCATGCCCGAGGCAGGATTCGAACCTGCGACCGTAGCGGTCGCGCGGTTCCAGACTGTAGCGCCTAGAACCGCTCGGCCACACGGGCCTGCAAAAGATCAGACAGCCGGAATCAAACTCCACATGGTGAATAAAACTTCCCGCACTGGCTGTTAAAATACTTACTAAAAAGTCACTACCGGTATCGCATCAAGAGAGATGCATCTACAGGTGATCGGTACAAGAAATTGTAACATTACAGAATTACAATGGCTTGAGAGTAGAGGTGTACTATCATAAAGTACCGTTACCGTATATGAGTCACAACTGTGTACTCACAGGTTTTTCAAACAGTCATGGCACGGCTAAGTGACAGTTTGGAGCCAAATCCCACCGTTCACCGTCAAGACAGAAGCAGATAGCACACTAAATGCTGTAGTCCATGATTAAACTGACTGGGTCTGCAGAGCACCTATAAGCGATAGGAAGCCAGATAAACCTATTTAAATTTTTGTCTACCTGATGAATATGCGAAATAACTAAAAATACCACATTAACATGTCTTAACTTTGACTCATCTGTTCTCAGACCATACTAAGTCTGTAATGTTATAATTTCTCGTACAAATCACCTGAAGATACGTCTGTATTGAAGCAAAATCGGTAATCATTTCTTAATAAAAATATTGTAACAGTCAGTCTGGAAGATTTTATCCACCATGTGGAAGATAAGAAAGCCTATTGTGCAAGGAAACCACAAAAAAGCCACGGAAAAAATGAGTACCAGCGTTTATGGGAAGTGCAAGCTCGATTTCAGCTTCTGCTAAAATGTTTGGAGAAGTAGATGTCATGAGAACTTGGAACAAAAAACAAAAAAACTCTGGCATTAATGTGTAGATTAAGTCATCCTCAAGAAAAACCGTCTTTAGATCCACAAATACTGGAAGAACAACAGGTGTCGTCTACTCGTGATGACTGCAGTACAACAGCTGACGATGGTTTGTAAATAAAAGTGAGAAGAGTCTATGTTGAGAAGCTTTTCAACGTGCATTACGCACAAGACAGAGATAACTCAAAATAACAATAGGGTTACCAGGCTGAGCTTGATGTTGATTTTCTGTGCAGCCTGACTGTGGAGAAAGTTAATTTCTGCCTCTGAGAGAATTGCTGACGCCCCCAACATACACACACACACACACACACACACACACACACACACACACACACACACACGCTGTGGATATCTCATAAATTATGACACTGGATGCAGATTTATATCTACGTAATTGTCTTCTTGTGTGGAGTGTTCTGCTGTTGCTTCGAAGGTGAATCAGTAAGATAAATATAGATATTGGGTTTGGTGAACGTCTAGTGTTTACCACCTTCCAGCTCCATCATTCAAAAAATATATGATTGAAAAGCTTTTTTTTATTTATTTATTTTTAGAGTCAATAGTAAAAGCGTTATTTATGGAACACTGTGCAAGAAGGAGCATTACACACGCAATATTGGTACTGTAACAGACAACATAAAGTGTGATGCACACTGTGTTAAATAGTAGTATTCACAGTTATCAGTTATTTCACTGAAAATTGCAGCTATAATCTGTATGTATGCTTTTGTCCAAATTACAGTATAGTGGTGTACTGCAGCTAATTGGGACAAATTTGAATCCAGTTTCTATCATTATTCCATTGCAAAGTTGTGGTGGAAATGTTGTTTGAGATTTCTTAGAAATTAACACACAGCTGTTTGTGTCAGTACAGAGGTGGTAAGTGGATAATTAATTACTCATCTGTCAACTTCTAAAAGCTGTAGAACGTCTCGTTACAATCAAATGTATACATGTCAGGAACTTGGATGAGAACGATAATAAGTTAAGTCAATCTACTAGAAGCGATATACAGCTGAGGGCTACAGCCAAAACTTATCTTTTCTCTCACAGGCAAAAGATTGCATTTAATTATTCATAATAAATTTACACACTGGATTAGCAGTAGCAAACGAATCATTTAAAGGTAATGGCAGAGAAATCATTCATATCTGTGTTGACCACAACTGTCATTTGACTTTAAATGGCGCTTATTAACTATAAAATAAGAGAGACCATCGACACAATCTGAGTAAGAGTATGTCATGGTACACCATTGCTTCTGTTTAATTCACTACATGATTCACAATACGAAAAATTCATTTGCAGCTTTACTCCGTTATCATATATTTTCCGCATAACCCAAGACGTTTTGTTTAACTCACGGTCTCGAGCAGAATACATTCCTGCTTGGTGCTAATCAGGCAAGTGCTTCGTATATAAGATTCAGCAGGTTGCTAGTATTTCCCATTTAGTTCCAGTCCCGCTAGTTCTTGAGAGACGTGAGGTGGTGTAGCTGTTGTTGTTGTTGTGTTCTTCAGAGACTGGTTTGATGCAGCTCTCCATGCTACTTTATCCTGTGCGAGCTTCTTCATCTCCCAGTACCTACTGCAACCTACATCCTTCTTAATCTGTATTCATCTCTTGGTCTCCTTCTAAGATTTTTACCCTCTTCGCTGCCCTCCAATACTAAACTGGTGATCCTTTGATGCCTCAGAACATGTCCTACCAACCGATCCCTTCTTCTAGTCGTGGCAAAAATATCTCTTCTCCCCAGTTCTACTCAATATCCTCTCATTAGTAATGCGATGTACCCATCTAATCTTCAGCATTCTTCTGTAGCTCCACATTTCGAAAGCTTCTATTCTCATCTTGCCTAACTATTTATCGTCCATGTTTCACTTCCATATACTTTCAGAAACGACATCCTGACATTTAAACCTGTACTCGATGTTAACAAATTTCTCTTCTTCAGAAACGCTTTCCTTGCCATTGGCAGTCTACATTTTATATCCTCTTTACTTCGACCAGCATCAGTTATTTTGCTCCCCAAATAGCAAAACTCAGTTACTACTTTAAGGGGCTCCGGAACGCCCTATACTTGCAATGTTAAAATAACGCTTATAAATTACATCTTTCCTCACAAAGTATTTGAGGTAGGAAGTTGAACTTTTTACAGATTATTTATTGGAATATGGGCTACAACTTAACACAGGGATTTTACAAAATTTTAGTTCAGTTATTAAAGATGATTTTTTTTTCAATTGTAATGAAAATTCACAACATTTTTTTGCAATTTTTTATTTATATATTCAAAAATATACAGTTTTTTTGGAAAAAGGCTGTGTTAAATTATGCAGACGGTACTGTGTAACATTTACTGAAAGTTTGAAACAAATATGTTTTGGAAGATCCTTAGAAAACATGTAATTAGTATGAGAAAATAAAAGTTTTGGGAATCGAGCGACAAAGATTGGATTAACTTTTTAGTGCATTCCAGGTCCATAGGATGGATTATCTTCATCCTCCGCAAACTCCTCCTCCAGCTTCCTCTTGTTCCTCCTCCTGTTTACTCTTGCTTGTATTTCTAGACTCTTTACAGCCCTGTCTGCAGCCCGAAGGCGTTCCTTGTCTAAAGCAAGCACCGCTCGTACCATGTTAGAACCTATCTTCATTCCCATATTTCTAAATACCTTGCACCTTACAATGTTGCCATCATTGAAAGTCGCAACAGCATCATACACACCAAAGTGAAGTGTTTCTATTCCAACAAATACAGTCTTGGGGATTCTCGACCATATAACACTATTTACACTTTCATTGGGGTTTTGAGTTTTTCCGTTAATACACTTTTTCAACAGTTCAGGTGCTGCTAAGTCTCTGAAAATAGGTTTTATCACCTCCATTATTGCATGAGGCAGACTATGCTTATGAGTGTACACTTCACCAGTTAGCAATCCTTTGTTATATTTACACCAACTGTCTTCTTCTTTGGGACACAAGCTATGTTGAGGATTTTCATCGTCTTTATTGTTTACAGTAATAACACATACCTTTGGCTTTCCAACATTTCTCCTTTTCTTAAAAGCCTTCAGAGGATTTCTAACAACTTTACTTTTACTCATTATTATACTTCAACAAAACAGAGACTCAAGAAACAGAATTAATTACGAATATTTTCGAGATAACGACAGAGTAAATAAACATGAAACAATCGACAATCACACCAGCGATATATATTGAACCATCACAGGTTAGCCACAACACATACTTTATCTCACATCACTAAAATGTACCTGATGAACACGGACGTTAATAATAACACCATTTGACAGCAGTTTAACAGCGCCACAGTGGGTCACGCCCATGTAGAACACATTTCAAAAAAAATTTAAAAATAGTTGTAGTCTTCGGAATTGAATAAATTATATATCTATTAAAAGGTAATAGTCTGCAGATTCAGAAAACGCAAAAAAGTAAAAATTGAACTTTTCATGATTTTGAGCCTTTCCGGAGCCCCGTAAGTGTCTCATTACCTGATCTAATTTCCTCAGCATGGTGTAGCTGTATAGTGTTCTAATTCGCACATGAGTGCATTGTAGGTGCTACCTCGTGGAGCATTATGAAATAGGCAGATCTTAATTAAAGCTGTTGTTCATAAAAAGTGACGACGTCACCATGCTGTCTTTACTTATGTAGTGAGCGCAAAATTGAGTATCCTGCGACTAACGTCATACAAAGCAGTTATGTAGTGTGAGACCATCTCATTCACTGCACACCCATGCCATTCTAACCACACAGTTGTTAGTATCGTCTACTCGGAACGAATACAATATAATTTCTGTTCATGCTTTGCCAGAAAGGGAAAAGCGCCTTCTGAATGAGATTTTCGGCTAGCAGTACGCATACTATAGTTGGAGATTAACCAAACAGATCGAAGGGCAGAGTCTTTACCCGTTTCCTGGAGTTGTTCTTAATTTAGTTCCTGATGGTTTCATGCTAATGGCTCCTTTAGGGTATCGGAATATTGATATGAGAATTATGGAAGTGTATTTGCTAGAACATAACTATATTAAGTGATACTCTATTTTGCATTGAATATGACTCGGAAACCACCGTTAATTTTACTTTCAGCGCCCTCTTGACTACCAACAGAATGATTTCCGAACGGTCCGACTGTTGTGTTGCTTGCCTCATGAATTCGGTGATGTGTTGTTGTAGCTAGAAGTCAATGCTCAAAGTAGAAAAGTGCGAAGATATTCCTAGTTGTTAGACGTAACTCGTTTTTGCTGCTATGGTCCCCATACCGTAATTAGTATAACAACACAGAACACAGTCTGCTGAAAAACTTAGTGTCAGCAAGACCTTCAAGAAGAATCTGCAAGTGATAGGAATATATCAACGGAAACAGACTGTTCGTTGGAAGCGTGGAAAGCTCCCCGTTTTTTAAAAAATGGCTGTAAGCACTATGGGACTTAACTTCTAAGGTCATCAGTCCCCTAGAACTTAGAACTACTTAAACCTAACTAACCTAAGGACATCACACACATCCATGCCCGAGGCAGGATTCGAACCTGCGACCGTAGCGGTCGCGCGGTTCCAGACCGTAGTGCCTAGAACCGCTCGGCCACCCCGGCCGGCTTCCCTGTTTTTACAATATTTTAGATGGAGGAGTGAAATAGCAAACTGTTGTGTATTAATTTCTGAGAAATTGCAAATAAAACTTCCACGACACGTTTACAATTGCGCACAGATAGAAACTGAACTTAAATTTGTCCTATGTAGCTGCAATACAAAACTATACTGTAGTTTGGACAAGAGCATACATACAAATTTTAGGTGCAGTTTTCAGTGATATAACTAATAACTGTAAATAAAACTCTACAACGCAGCATGCTTCACACTTTATCTTGACCTTTATAGTACCATTTCTCTGTGTGTGGTGATTCATTTTGCACATTGTTTCATAAACAGTATTTGTACGTATTATATGGCAGGTTAAATACTGCTCAGTCTGCAGTTAAATCATGCAGCACTGTAAAATACATGCCACAATCAATATAAAATGACCTTCTTGTATTCAGTATCAGTTTAAATAATTTGATTTAACGAACATAGTTCTCAATTCATTAGCTGTTAGTGATAAAACATCACAACAGAGTTCAGTTTTGTAACTGCATTAATTCTTTCGTTTACTGCATAGCAAATATTACTGTCCAGTAAGCAGCTATAATGTCAGACACAACAGAGGTACTATATGCAACAGTTGGTTAAGTAAGAAGCTCGCTGCATTCCTACTGTCAATTTTGTGAATTATAGATCCTTCTAATCACAATATTAGTAATTTAAGTAAACAGACACTGCACTCTTGTGCATATATAATTGACATGGACTGGCACAATCGCAAAACAGTGAGTAAGGTAAGGATGCCAATAACGTGCATTATGGAAACTGTTTGGCAACACAGCGACAGTCGATGTACACCCAGGACTAGGACAAAATCGTCCTACTATGTTTAATTTGGTTTGCTGAAATATTCTGTACAATTCTTTCATAATAAGTGATAGTGAGCTGGAAAATGTAACTTCTCGACTGCGAAAGGGTTATTTTACGAGGAAAATGCAGTGTCTCTCATCTTTAACTTTGTGGAAATCTGTCTCTTCCTAACTTTTACTGCTACAGCCATGAGAGGGTGTTCACATTATTTATGCCTCACGAGCTGTGTGCTACTGCAGTTGTACTCATGGATTAAAGTAACGCCGGAAAAAGTAATTTTAAGTTAGATGATCCTCCTCCTCCTGTACTGTAACTGAAACCGTCCAAAAGAAAACTGGTGGAATACTAATATATCCTTGACATCATACTGCAGTGCTACATTAAAAAAAACGGCTATAATGGTCTGATGAAATTTGCCAAATTTCACAGATCATTTTATATTATTTATCAGTTCATAGACGATTATCACACTGACAAGGAGTGGAGACGGAATGGTAGGACAT
This sequence comes from Schistocerca nitens, assembly GCF_023898315.1. Lineage (NCBI taxonomy): Eukaryota > Metazoa > Arthropoda > Insecta > Orthoptera > Acrididae > Schistocerca > Schistocerca nitens. Next base: position 411,509,376 of record NC_064620.1, read on the forward strand.
TGTTTAGACAACAGGGAATATCTTCCCTGATACTAGAAGGAGATATAGGGCAAAACAGCTAGACAGGAAACAAAGACGCTTTTCAGTTACTTATTTTTCACTATTTTTTGAATTGTGAAACTGGAAGAAAGCAAACACAGGATGTCCACCACATGGAATATTGGTATTTATCCAACGTATTCATCTTCAGAGCAGCACAAGAATACTCAGTCAGAAAAACCGGTGAAAAGAAGGTGGTAGAGTAGATATGAATCTCTGTTCAGTATTGTAAACTCTGAGACGTTCACAGTGGGTGTAGCGAGTGTGGCGAGGGAGTGGGCGTCAGCGATGTTGTGGTAGGCGATAAAACTTGTTTATCGCCTCCATAACGATATGACCTTCTACTGTGAAAGAAATTAAGTCGTTGGTAGAAAGATGCATGCGTAAGACATTTTTATGCGATTGACTGGCATATTATGACTCTTTGTTATGTGTGGCGTGCAGGGTTATGATGCTACTCACACATTGTTAAAAAATTCTTTCACAGGCAGAAGTTATTCTGGGCTATAATACAATTGCCCAGAACACCAGCGCCACGCTCAGCCTGATGAACCTATTGTTATTTTGAGCTCCTTCTGTCTTAAGCGTACTGAAAATGGAGAAGCACTACAACTATAACTGACTGAGGCTTCCTTAGTGGGTCAGGCGCCATCGCCGTCATCCAAGTGGTGCAAATTCTGGTGGTGGCTCGTAGTTAAAAGGCCGAAACCGGTCAGAAGTTAACCTCGGCCGCGGTCAAGACTGTTTTTAAATAATTCTCTACAACATTGATTCTTTTTTGCTTTTATTTAAAAATAATCATTACAAGTAGGCGACTAATGTCGTTCTTTCAGCATCTATAGACGGTTTTTGTCCAGGATAGAGTAGCATGGAGAGCTGCATCAAACCAGTCTCTGGACTGACGACCACAACAACAAAGTTTTGCTGAAGGATGACTTGCTCTAAACATTAATGTCAATGTTTCGTGTTCCTTATTCCACTTTCTGATGACAACTACTTCTCGATTCATGTTAACAGAAACTGAAACTGAGCTTGCACTTTACTTATTCCTTGTTTTCAGTTTTTCCATGGCCCTTTTAAGGTTTCTTTTCAGAGTAGATTTTTGTTGATTTGCAACGGTGTTATTCACAGCTAATTACATACCTGTATGTAAGTTCAAATTTCTCAGGCAGTGCTTTTCTCTAGTCTTCTCATTTGTGTTCGCCTGTGTTGTGGGTAGTTCCAATGACATCATACTTAAGGAAAACATTTTCTAAGCGTATAACATTCAAAAGACGTGATGCATAGTCATGATGTTTACAGTACAACCACTGGAGACGTACCAAAAATGAGAATCGTATCTGGTGAATGAACGTTTCAGTTATCAGGACGATTAAGATAGAAAAACCAAAGTAATTGTATCAGTTATTGATTGTGATGTTCAGTTTGCTGTCATAGCATCTGAGTATCATTCGGAATTGGACTGATCCAGAAACCAAGTTACAGAAACAACAATCAAACCCATAGGCGCACACTTTTGGTATTCCTGCTCTCGGTAGCCGTGTACTTCAAATACAAGGTGGGAGTCACTTTCGAGCCCACCCATGCAGCACATCGGCTGGTGAATGTGTACCGGAAACTAGGCAACAACGCAAAATATGTTGGGCAGCCCTGTGGCCCTTGAGATACTTGCTGGGTGGCACAGATATATCTCGCTAAATTCACTTTATTTTGTAGCCACTTCCAATGAATATTCTTATTATTACTTACGATGCAACACCGTGTTACCTGTGTATTGTTTTGGCTCCGACGAGGTCGTTGCGTGACGAAATTGCAACTGATCGAGTTTCTGATGTTCCAAATTATCTAACCAAACCACAACTCTGCAATAAGATAGAGACAGCTACCACTGTTCTTCGCTGGCCCTGAGGTACTGTGAAGTAAACGCAGCATTAGTTCTCAGTTCTAGTCTCAATGGACAATGATTTTTTGCCTATTCTTTGACACTGATACAAGGAGCCATATCGAATATCAGAAAGAAAAGCTCAAGAAATTTCTCCATCGTAAATTCTCTCGCTACCCAAATGTGAAGGGCAAAAAGCTTATGATACTGCACGCTCGATAAAGCTGTGCACTGCTTATGCCATCATAGTTTTTTTTCTCAACTTTATTTATGCAACTGTGGCACAGAACAGTTTATTTATTAAGCTTCTTTATGCGTCTACTGCAAGTGGTAAATTTCCATGGTACTTGAGTATAACACAGAAATGCACATAAACATTGATCATTTCGAAATCCAGAGTGTGCAATAGTTTACAAATTTGTGCCGATTTAGCCGTGCTCGTGTTACAGATATTTTGTGTTGTTAAATTTGGATTTCCTAATGAGATTGTCGTCGTATGTTGTATTTCATTTGTATTGTACAGCACATACTTTAACCTGGTTTTTCCGTTAGTTTTCAGGAAAAAACAGTAAAAATACAAAGAAATTTACTGCCAACAAAATATTCCTTAACATTATCTAAAACAGTCAGACAGTTCTTAGGTAGTCAAAGCATTCCATGCCTCTAGAAATCCAGTCACTCAGAGTTAAGCATTTCGTGAAGTGCATTTTCGTCCATAAAGGTACATTCTCGAAGGTTGTTCGATAAGGTGTGGGGAAGGTAAATATTTGAGGTTGCAAGATTAGCAGAATAACCGCATGAAAGAGACTACCGACGCAAATTCCTGGATAGTTTTGTTTTTGATGTCGGTTTAGTGCTTTATCGTGTAGTTGTGCAGTGTTGTTAGTTGTTTTTGTTATACTATGGCCTAAAGATGTTTCAGTTGTTGGGAAGCATGGAAAGCAATGGTAGCTGCAATCGACACACCGCTGGGAAAGAATTCATAAGGCACTACAACCTTATTTTCCACTATATGCAAAATATTACTTCACGTTGTCCTTTGCTTGAGAAGAGTCTTTTGTTAGGGCTCAGTCGTTAATTTCTGTTACAAATTCAACATAAAGGCAAAATAATTCGTCTCTAGTAACAATACTGCAAATGAATGACGACAAGCAAGAACTTATTTTATTTCTTGTCACGATGTTAATATAAAGGCAACATAACTCATTTCCAGTATCAATATTGCATAGGAATGACGTCAGAACGGTCACAGTTCATTTTATATGTCAGTTACCGAGACTTCCTAAATGCTGAAGATGTTCATCTCAGTACGATATTTCTTGCCACAATAATATCATTTTCGACATGATTTGTGCGATATCTCTAGCATCATACATGATACAAATGTTTTAAGCTGCCTCCACTGCCTGAACCCCATAAGTAAACCCAAAGCAAATAATAAGTTACAAATGCTACCCTTTTTCCACTTGCGGCTCTGTTTTATACTCTTAAACTATCTTCATCTCATGCAAGTGTGCAAAATCCAACAGGTAACTACAAGACAAATATTAGAATGTCAATTAAAAAATGAAGACTTGTTAAATACACTCATAGTAACCTACAGGTATTGTGTTAATGCATGACGTTCACTCGGTTTATGGAAGTTACTTCATGCGGAATCAACTAAAGTAAGAAACATTTTTATGTTCACAAATGTGCGAGCAGAAAATGCAGAGTGAGAGCACCTGGTCAGACAGCAGCCGGCGTCAAGAAGACGGTGGCGTGTGGCCAATGGCCGGCGGCAAGAAGGCTGTGGAGTATGGCTGAAAGCTGGCATCAAGAAGGCGGTGGAATGTGGCCGATGGCTGGCAGCCGATGGCCGCTGCAAGGCGGGGAACCTATTGAGCGTGAATTGTTCTGATCTAGATGCAGCCACAAGCTCTTTCACGGAAATATAGTTTGTGGCTTAGAAACTGTAGTGAATTATCTTTATGTTTCCCTCAGGCTGGTGCTTTCAGCAAAACTGACATTTGGTTTAAAAAATAAAGGAAGGGGTGGCTCGAACTCACGACTCTACTTCTACATTGCTCAACGTTTACCATTACACCAAGAGCAGATACAGCACTGTAACACTTCGAGTGGAAGACAACTCTTTCTCCAAACACTTCTGTATTGTACAGTATAGTGCAGATGGGTGGACTTAAGAGTTCTGAGGGGTGAGGGGGCAATCGACAGAGGTGGCGCAGTGGTTAGCACGCTGGACTTGCTTCGGCAGGACGACCGTTCAATCCTGCGTCCACCATCCAGAATTTTGTTTTCCACCATTTCCCTAAAACGCTCCTGGCAAATTGCAGGATGGTACCATTGAAAGGGCACGGCCGATTTCCTTTCCTGTCCTTTACACAATCCGAGCTTGTATTGTCTCTAATGACCTTGGCTCAGCTGCGATATGAATGGCAGAGCAGTGAGCGTGGGTGGTAGATCGGTGGAGTGGCGAGTGGCACCGGGACGATCAAAGCAGCAGTGCGATATTTCCCATCATATCCTGACATAGCGTCGCCTCGTGAAATACCTAAGCTCCTCATTTTGTCTGGAACGTGAGTCACTGAAGGACTTGAGGAATCATGTGATTTATCCCATTAATGGGAATAGAGAAGAATACAGAGAATACTACCACACGTTTCGTGATTTAAGAAACGACGAAACTAGGTTTTTAGGATACACACCAATGTCTATCATAACGTTCCATTACATACTGCAGAAAATACACTACTGGCCATTAAAACTGCTACACCACGAAGATAACGTGCTACAGGCGCGAAATTTAACCGACAGGAAGAAGATGCTGTGATATCCAAATGATTAGCTTTTCAGAGCATTCACAAAAGATTGGCGCCGGTGGCGACACCTACAACGTGCTGACATGAGGAAAGTTTCCAACCGATTTCTCATACACAAACAGCAGTTGACCGGCGTTACCTGGTGAAACGTTGTTGTGATGGCTCGTGTAAGGAGGAGAAATGGGTACCATCACGTTTCCGACTTTGATAAAGGTGTTGGTCGAGATCCAATGACTGTTAGCAGAATATGGAATCGGTGGGTTCAGGAGGGTAATACGGAACGCCGTGCTGGATCCCAACGGCCTCGTATCACTAACAGTCGAGATGACAGGCATCTTATCCACATGGCTGTAACGGATCGTGAAGCCACGCCTCGATTACTGAGTCAGCAGAAGGGGACGTTTGCAAGACAACAACCATCTGCACGAACAGTTCGACGACGTTTGCAGCAGCATGGACTATCAGCTGGGGGACCATGGCTGCGGTTACCCTTGACGCTGCATCACAGACAGGAGCGCCTCCGATGGTGTACTCAACGACGAACCTGGGTGCACGAATGGCAAAACGTCATTTTTTCGGATGAATTCAGGTTCTGTTTACAGCATCATGATGGTCACATCCGTGTTCGGCGACATCGCGGTGAACGCACATTGGAAGCCTGTATTCGTCATCGCCATACTGGCGTATCACCCGGCGTGATGGTATGGGGTACCATTGTTACACGTCTCGGTCACCTCTTGTTCGCATTGATAGCACTTTGAACAGTGGACGTTACATTTCAGATGTGTTACGACCCGTGGCTCTACCCTTCATTCGTTTCCTATGAACCCCTACATTTCAGCAGGAAAATGCACCACCGCATGTTGCAGTTCCTGTACGGGCCTTTCTGGATACAGAAAATGGTCGACTGCTGCCCTGGCCAGCACATTCTCCAGCTGTCTCACCAATTGAAAACGTCTGGCCAATGGTGGCCGAGCAACTGGCTCGTCACAATACGCCAGTCACTACTCTTGATAAACTGTGGTATCGTGTTGAAGCTGCATGGGCAGCTGTACATGTACACGCCAGCCAAGCTCTGTTTGACTCAATGCCCAGGCCGTTATTACGTCCAGACGTGGTTGTTCTGGGTCCTGATTTCTCAGGATCTATGCACCGAAATTACGTGACAATGTAATCTCATCTCAGTTCTAGTTTAATATATTCGTCCAAGGAATACCCGGTTATCATCTGCATTTCTTTTTGGTGTATCAATTTTAATGGCCAGTAGTGTAGTTCCTCGCTTAATGAAGAAAAGACCAATCCTTCAAAAGCAAGTTACATGGTATGTAAAACAGGATATATATAGAAATTGGTTCGTTCCAGAAAATGATGTTTTGATGTTTTTTTGTTGTATGTTAACTACTGGCAGTTGACGATAACCGATATCGCGGACGATATTGATGATTTGCGTTCCTCATTTTATGTTTTTCCACAGCTCCAGTACGCACTTTTGAAGATTAGATAAGCGTTGGATCATCCAAACGACCCCCGTATGGAAAGAAATTATTTTTTGTTTCATTATATTTAAAATAGCATTTCTTCTTCCAGTTCCATCGTTCGACTTTCTAGACGTTCCATTCTCTTTACGCTTCTAGTGGAGTGGTGGGATCTCGGCAATCCTATCGTCATCTTCAGCACAGGAATGCAATGCACACAGTTGCTTGTCGGATTCTATGAAATTGGTTCTCTGTGATTTTGTCATCTATTCCATTGACGTCTCCTTCTCCTTCTTCCGTGGAAGAAGTTGTAAGGTTTCCTGCCATCGGGCTTGCAAGAACAAAGTCTGGGATGAAATCTATGATAGCCGCAAATTCGTACTTCTTGTGTGGAGCACTGAAGGCAGAGCCAGATTTAAATTCTTCAGTTTCTTCATTTTTCCTGAATACGAGGGCGGTTCAGAAAGTAACCTCCGATTGATCACAGTGCGGGTTGTGGGGGGAGTAGCGACGCCATCTGTGCGTTCACGCACTCAACAGGTCAGTCGGCATCAAGCCGTGGTCGAGTGAACGTCGTACCTGCGCTAGTTTAGTTTTTGTGGCAGTTTGAAATGTGTGCTGCAATAGAAAACCCCGCCAAATGTGAAGTGCGTGCTGTCATAAGGTTTTTTACAGCCAAAGGATATTCTGCAGCAGCTATTCATCGTGAGCTTTGTGCCGTGTACGGACCAAGAGTTATGAGTGAAGGAGTTGTCCGTAAATGGGTACGTTTATTTAAAAGTGGACGAGAAAACGTTCATGATGAAGAGAGGAGTGGTAGACCATCATTGGTGACTGACGAACTCGTTCAGACAGTTGATGCAAAAGTTCGTGAAAATCGACGTTTCTCAATGTCGGAGTTGTCTACTGGTTTTCCACAGATTTCTAAGACTCTCTTGTACGAGATAGTGACAGCAAGATTGGGTTACCGTAAGTTCTGTGCACGATGGGTGCCCAAAATTCTTACCGACCACCACAAAACTCAAAGAATGGCCTCTGCATTAGACTTTCTGTCACGTTATGAGGACGAAGGAGAACCATTGTTAAACAGAATCGTGACCGGTGACGAAACCTGGATTAAGTACGTGAACCCTGAGACAAAAGAACAATCAAAGATGTGGGCACATTCAAATTCGCCTACCAAACCAAGAAAAGCCTCGCAAGATTTTTCTGCCAGAAAACTGATGGCAACGGTGTTTTGGGATGCCAAAGGGGTGTTGTTGGTTGAATTCATGGAACGTGGTACGACCATTAATCAAGACGTGTACTGTGAAACAATAAAAAAGTTACGACGGGCTATACAGAACAAACGCCGTGGTATGCTGACTTCCGGTATCGTTTTTTTGCACGATAACGCCCGTCCTCACTCTGCTCGCAGAACAACGGCCCTTCTTGAGTCCTTCAAGTGGGACGTTATCAACCATCCACCTTACAGCCCAGACCTGGCGCCAAGTGATTATCACCTCTTCATGCATTTGAAGAAATGGCTCGGGTCACAGCGGTTTGATGACGACGAAGAGCTCAAAGATGCGGTCACAGGCTGGCTCCAGGCACAAGCGGGTGATTTTTATGCAGAAAGAATTTCAAAGCTTGTGAAGAGATACGATAAGTGCCTCAATCGCTATGGAGACTATGTAGAAAAATAGTGCAAAGATGTAGTTGTAAGATGTATATATTAAAATATTTTTATTTAACTTGGTGTATTTTTTTAAATCAACCGGAGGTTACTTTCTGAACGGCCCTCGTATATCGCTCAAATTTTCCCATTGCTCTCCTAACTCCCATCAGTACGAGGACATTCTGCCACATATTAGGACATCAGGATCGTGAATGTGTGTGTCCCTCTGGCACGGACATGGAGAGAGACTGTTCGAGGTTTTATGCGGCGGAAGTCACGCCCTTATTCGAGGAACGCTGCGATCATATCATCTAGGGAGCGATTGTAATTGTGTCCTGTCACCACGAGATTAAATGCTGCATCTTAGCATGTGCTGAGAACTGAGATGCTTGGTACAAGACATTTGCCTCTAGGGTGCATGGCGGAGGTTTCAAGGCGCCTGACAGGGACTTACAGTGGAGACGCGTGACGCTAAGATACGGTCAACGACCTTTACCGATCATAATGCCTAGCTCTGTACGATCTCTCACCAAGAAAGAGGATGTGGTGGAACTGGAGCTCGTGGAACATAAAAGTTGCGCCTCTCTAGGAAGCAGAATGTTGGCAGAAGCCGGTGGAGACGTGGAGGAACTATGAAACTTGACATCCAAAGTTTCCTTCATAATATGGTAGTCACTGGATTGCAAATAACGTACTTGTGGTCTGCGATGCTGCACTGCAGTCGGAATGCAATGTGTTGGCAATGGCACACCACTGAATATCATTTTATGCTGGTATGCTAGATTCCCGCCCAACTCCATCGCTAAGACGCCAGGCCAAAGTTGAGCGAATGCAAATAGAGATCACTACACTTCCATGATTCCGTCTTGAGGGCACTCTTGTACAATCGCACAGTTAAGACTTCGGGAGTGAACCACCGGCGATGCATCACATTATTCACGAATTTCGCATATATCGAAGAGCGTTGATCGCCAGGCTGGATATGCGAGTTGAATGGCACCTGATGGCCCAATAGGGTATCGACAATGCCTTCTTGGATTATTACTGGCTGTTGTATGCCACAGATTACAACAATGCTCTGGAGACATATGCTTGGGACTCTTGACGGAGACGCGGTGGACCCCATAATGGCGGAGGACGGTGCGGTGCACTTCGCAAAAGCGCGACCAACAAATCACCGGACGTGTACGGTCCTCCGATACTGTCATATGTTCCACGAGGTTACGGTGCCCCGATGGTTTACGACGTACTCGTGTCCCTTAGAGTGCAAATAATAATTCCCTTTGTTGACGGCATACTTTTATCATTCCTGAAGCCATGTGCTGGAAGAGGAACTGATCAATACTGAAAAACTTGAGCTGCCGCAGTGATTTGAATTTCTTTCGAGGATTTTGGTTGCCACAATTCGGAGTGTCCTGCCGCAAGTCGTCTCTATGGACCAGACATGATTCGATAGTATCAGCAACATGCAGACGGCGCTCTGCGATTACTGGGCTGTCACGACACTGGCGGAGGCGTTTCGTGTGTGTGGGGCCTTGGTGTGAGTGGACTTTGACCAAGCGTCGTGATTGGGTACTCCACGACTATCTTGAGAAGGCGCAGTGGAAGCTGGCCTTTCCCCTGTTCTGTATTAACACTGTCATGCGCCTTCTGCATGGCGCGACGCCCAGCTGGCGTCATTGCTGTCACCCACTCTGTGAGGCAAGGCTGTCCCCTGTCGATGGTTATGTATGCTATTGTTACAAGGACTATAGTGCCGGCTGCTGGGCCTTAAAGCTGAGAGAACATACCTTCGTCTACCGCATATATGCACACAATCTGGTATTTCAGTTCATACACCAGACGAAGATCAAAGATCGCGGGACTGAATTTCCTGATCCGGTGAGCTGTGGCGGCTGCCTTGTTGCAAATCTCCCGCCGTGTGCACCTGTAAACTAGCGATTCGTGCCATAGAAAGCGCTTTTTAACTCGGGGGCCGGGTGGTTGTTGTCAGCGACAGTGAGGTTCGTGGCATGAAGTCGCCCTCGGCTCGGCTGGGAGTGATGGGCTGTGTGGAGTCCGGGTTCAGTCACATTGGCAGTTAGTATTTGGTACAAGGCCTTCTAAAGGAACCCTTTCCTGACTTAATACCCGATTACGAGAGACTGTGAAAGGGGATAGTTGTGCCATAATTTGGACACTTCCTTAGTTTGGTTCAGTTTTAGAGCTGTTGTGACACAGCCGGCCGGGGTGGCCCAGCGGTTCTAGGCACTTCAGCCTGGAACCGCGCGACCGCTACGGTCGCAGGTTCAAATCCTGCATCGGGCGTGGATGTGTGTGATGTCCTTCGGTTAGTTAGGTTTACCTAGTTCTAAGTTATAGGGGACTGATGACCACAGACGTTAAGTCCCATAGTGCTCAGAGCCATTTTTGTTGTGACACACTCCAGAGGACACCGAACCTGTAGGCTCCAAAGTTCTATTGTGGACCGACCACCTGCATGCATCGGCCGCCGACATCATGTTCGCCGAACTTGCCGCTTCCTGCATCATCACACGCAGCACGGAGTTTAGATACGTAACAATTTTACGGGATCCTATTACAATAATTGAAATATCTTTGTTTTGTTTTGCATTCTTTAGAGAGATATTGTCCTATTCCGTGTTTCAATTACTTTGAATTTAAGAGTTTCTCTTTTGGGGTAATGTCTTGCTGGGCCCTGGACGGTCGTTGTCCGGGTTGTTAAATTTCCTTCAATTTTATCATATGGAAAAGTTTTGAAAAGTCATGATTGGCCATTTCTTAATTTGTTAATTTTCTTAAAAGTTATGTTATGTGACACTGGCCAAGTTTTCTTAAGTAACGGGGCTTTTAGATGTAAAGGCAGTATGTTAATGGGATGCATTTATAAGCAATTGTCCGTATTATCTATCATATTCAAAGTTTGATATTAGTCATGGTTCCGTTTGTATATTTGAATTCTGATACAAGACTCTAGAAGCTCAGCTGGTCCTCTTTACCAGATAACTACGCCGCATGTTGGCATTCACAGATTTTTCGTTTTTCTCCTAAACTCAAAATTAGAGTAATTCAGTTATTTCTTATTCAAGTTTTAAGTGCCCTGTTGGCTTGTTCGAAAATTTTTAAAGATTTTTTTTCGGATCCAGTCTGTTTTAAAATTTAAGCGGCAATAGCCATTGGGTATATTGAGAAAGTTTGCCTGCTGTAAAATTAAATGTCTGTACTTTATAATGTTTTTTAACAATGTTTTTCAAATGGTGAATGATGTTTACACGATCCAGTCCTTCCACGTAATTTATCCTCAGCGTCCTGACATCATTTCACTTGGTCACTGGGTGTGGCATGCTGGAAGGGAGCTTGACCCCATACCCACTCCGGGATAAGGTCAAATGTTTGGGTCCTCTTTATGCGCAACAGTCGATGAACGACGCACCTTATCCATACTCGTCTCCTACAACGAATACATATGGATGTCCGGACCAACTTTCGGCGGTCTTTGAACATGGTCCAGTGAGTGGCTTGTGTCTAATTCTATGTGGCGTCCAAGATACCCAGTATGGCTATGGTCCTTCCAGTGCCAGAGGATAGTGAGTCTGCAGACGATCTTTGGTTATTTCGCTAGTGATCATCAACGTGAGATACAATATGCTCACCCTCCCTACCACAGCGGGAGGTCTCGTCATTGTGCGGGTTATAGCAGCTGCTTTATGTGTTGCCATGATGATGAAAATGTGGAGTCGGCGCAAGAACAACTTCATGTAAACTCTGATCAAAGAACTGACTCCCGCCTCTCACAAACCACCGATTGCAATGGTGCTTATTTTCCCAATACTCTCTCACCTTAAGGAATCTTTAGTGGACTTCAGTTACGTCAATGCCGACCTTCTGAGTGACCGGCTGCAGAGGGCACGTGATATTATTGCTGGATGATGCGAGATTTTCCTGGGATCCGACATATTTATCTTTACCGAGATTATGATATGCACTTCTTCGGTTTTGGACCTTCCTATTAGAACTATTTACTCGTCTCCGGCGCCAACCATGCTACCGGCAGTCCTTTCCTAATCATCTGGGTATTACCTTCCTGGACCCTCCTCACACTTAGTGTGTGTCGGATATGACAAGTTAACCTTACGTGCGTGCCAGTTTCACGTAGTGGAACCTTTTCTTTGGAAATTTTGGAAATTTACGGTAAGTTCTTACGGGACCAAACTGCTGAGGTCATCGGTCCCTAAGCTTACACACTACTTAATCTAACTTAAACTTTCCCTAAGGACAACACACATACCCATGCCAGAGGGAGGACTCGAACCTCCGGCGGGGAAAGCCCCGCGGACCGTGACAAGGCGCTCCAGAGCGTTCGGCTACCCCGCGCGGCTTTCTTTGGGAAGAGACGTGCCTGGCCCCAGCGGTGGCTTAGAATGACCCGCAGATGTCTTCTCGCCCGTAGCCTCGGGTGCAGTGTCTAACGTTGGCTCAGCCGCAAGGGTGGCTTTTACATTATATTTATCTACATCTACATCCATACTCCGCAAGCCACCTGACGGTGTGTGGCGGAGGGTAACTTGAGTACCTCTATCGGTTCTCCCTTCTATTCAAGCCTCGTATTATTCGTGGAAAGAAGGACTGTCGGTATGCCTCTGTGTGGGCTCTAATCTATCTGACTTTATCCTCATGGTCTCTTCGCGAGATATACGTAGGAGGGAGCAACATACTGCCTGACTCCTCGGTGAAGGTATGTTATCGTAACTTCAACAAAAGCCCGCACCGAGCTACTGAGCGTCTCTCGTGCAGAGTCTTCACTGGAGTTTATCTATCACCTCGTAACGCTTTCTCGATTACTAAATGATCCTGTAACGAAGCGCGCTGCTCTCTGTTGGATCTTCTCTATCTCTTCTATCAACCCTATCTGGTACGGATCCCACACTGCTGAGCAGTATTCAAGCAGTGGGCGAACAAGCGTACTGTAACCTTCTTCCTTTGTTTTCGGATTGCATTTCCTTAGGATTCTTCCTATGAATCTCAGTCTGGCATCTGCTTTACCGACGATCAACTTTATATGATCATTCCATTTTAAATCACTCCTAATGCGTACTCCCAGATAATTTATGGAATTAACTGCTTCCAGTTGCTGACCTGTTATATTGTAGCTAAAGGATATGGGATCTTTCTTTCTATGTATTCGCAGCACATTACACTTGTCTACATTGAGATTCAATTCCTTTAATTTGGTTTTCAAACACTTCCTTTACCTCTAGAATGGCACAATTATACGAATAAACATTGTTTATTTAACCTGCATTCCCATTACACACACATACACAGACACAAAAGAAAAAGAAATCTGAGGGAGCGGTTCAGGGACGGGAAGGGAAAGGCATCGCGGCCAGGCCGCCTGAAGCTAACGGCTCTGCTTCCTTAAGTGGGGGGGGGGAGTCCCAGTCCGGTACAAATTCTCATGTTGTAGAGTAAGTCAGACAGCTGATTAAATATTGTCTTAAATATCGTATTCGCAGTTTGCAGATGTATTTCAAATTAAGTATTTTGTTTCCCTGTATCCCAAAAGTAATAAATATACTACCATATTAGTGATGTGGTTATAATTAAACTTTCGCTGCAAGAGCAAGGGTAGACAGAAAACTATTCACCGTACAGGTACCCAACTTTATTAGAATGATGTTCAGACCATTCTCTGTAGGATTTACGTTGTTATAAGTATTACTGCGTTGACTTGATACTGACCGCCGGTACTGGCACTGACTTTGATCTTAACCTCAGAGTTAAATTTACGAAGAGGTATGTGTGGTCAGTGCTTTTACATGGCTTGGAGAGGACGTTGACAGCGAACGCCGTGAACAAGTTGGAAGCATTCGAGATGTGGTTTTATCGAAGAATACTTAAAATTCCATGGACAGCAAGGAAAACAAATGAAGAGATCTTTAGAATAGCAAAAAGAGACCGCGAACTGCTAACCACAATCAAAGGTAAGAAAACAGCTTACTTAGGCTATGTGATACGAAATGAAAGATACCACCCTCTTCAACTGAAAATCGAGAGTAAGATTGAAAGCAAAAGAGGATTTGGCAGGATAAAAATGTCATGACTCCGCAACATCAGACAGTGGACAGGAATAAGAAACGCCGGCGACTTGATCCATGCTGGGACCGAGAAGACTGGGCAACTGTGATCGCAAGCATCCATAGTGCATATGCAGTAGCAGCAGCAACAGAAGAAGAAGAAGAAGAAGAAGAAGTAGTAGTAGACTTGTACGGCAACGCAGGCAAAACACAAGCATCAGTGTGCGTTATAGTTGCAGACCGTCGAAATGGGTCTGGACAAGGCGAGAAGAGTTTTACTCCTAAGGCTGTTGTGTACAAACAGCACGAACACTGCTTCTGCTCTTCGCGAGTATCGACTTGTTAATGGAATACGAAAAGATCCAGTTACTGCACCGGGTTTTGAAAACATGATTCGGAAGTCGAATTAACTGGCGAATTGCTACTGGGGGAGGCCGACATCCAATTGCGCCACAAATTGTTGAAGAAGTTATTATTTCCGTGGCTGCAAATGCTGCGATATTTAAGGTGTGCTGTGTGACGGTAGCTGAACATTCCATGGTCTACAGTTAGAAAAGTGCTGCGAACCATGGTGAAATGCCACGTCTAGTACGATTGCAGGCTGTCGTGTATGGAGATAGTCGTTACACTGAGCAACGTTTGTAACCTGGAACTTAAACATGATGTACAATTAACAAATGTTATCCTCTCACGTGGAAATTAAAATGTGTTTTTTCAATGGTTTATTCGTTATTTGTCGTCAGCATTTTCTTAAAAAGGTTTCCACAAAGTTTCATTATCCTACAATCACTAGTTTTTCATGGCGGCCCTCTCAACTAGCGAAAGTTTAATTATAAAAACCCTGCAGTCTCTTCACTACCACCTAAGTGTTCTACTGTATTATTACTACCAAAATATTTAATGGCATTAAGAGGCTTACAATAAGCAATAAAATTCACTCATTTCATGTTTTTCTAAATATTTAAAACCCCAAACTGAAAAAATTTGTTTTTGCACATGTAATCTGGTAGTACCTCTTCTGCTCCTGTTCAGGTTCATGTCACACTAATTTCCATTATATGTTTAGTCGATTATAAAGTTCTTGTATAGAAACCGAGAGGCGTACAGCTACACTCGTAAGGATATACTACAAAGAATGAAAGTAAAACATTTGAGGAACAGTTTATTGCCGTATGAATCACTGTTTTTTGTGTTTTTTAATAACCTGGTGTAAAATTTATTAACATTCATCTACCCCAATTTTCCCGTGGGGTCTTAATTTATCAGAGTAATTATTCTTATGAAAATACGAGAAAAAGTTGAACACAATCTGTTGTAAGGGGCTGCGCGGGATGGTCGCGCACTTAGAGGCGCCATGTCACGGATTGTGCGGCTGGAGGTTCGAGTCCCCCCTCGGGCATGGGTGTGTGTGTTGTTCATAGCATAAGTTAGTTTAATTAGTGTGTACGTCTAGGGACCGATGACTTTAGCAGTTTGGTCCCTTAGGAATTCACACACATCTGATCATTTTTTGTTGTTGTAAATGAAATATCAAACAGAAAAGCGACATAAGAGTTTAATAGAATATAACACATAAATGAGCCACAGAGAATGTGCCCTTTGTAGGTGTCAGTCAAGGCGTCACAAGCAACCACCAAGGCAGTCGCCTGGAATGGTCTGTGAAAACCATCAAAAGCTATGAGAGTTTCATACATACAGCAACTTTTTAGCCAATAATATTAAAGTGATTTGAGTGCCTACAGTTGCAATGTGACCAAACAATACTACGAACTGATAACGTTAATACTGGAAGTACTTGTACTACTGCTGCTGCCACTAATTGTGATAACAGTAATTATAATGACAACAGTAATGAAAATAACAAGAACAATGACAGTGGAAGGTAAGAAGAGTTCATAGAAGTACAAAAGAGCCTTTTTATGATGTAACGAGTTGTGGGGAAAGGAAATTTTAGGAGACTGCAACAGCAAAGAATATTGGGAAATAAGGAAGATCTGATTGGAGAGAAGGGTGTACAGGCCTAACGAGTGCATACAGGGGCAATGGTAATCTTTATTGTTTCTTTAAGAGATATTACCTGTCTCCTGAAGCTGTAGATGATTTTTACGTTCTGTGATATAATGAGGGAGGTGGTTCCAGACTCGGGTTCTTGATACTGAGAAGGACTACGAGAGGCCGGCCGAAGTGGCCGTGCGGTTAAAGGCGCTGCAGTCTGGAACCGCAGGAACGCTACGGTCGCAGGTTGGAATCCTGCCTCGGGAATGGATGTTTGTGATGTCCTTAGGTTAGTTAGGTTTAACTAGTTCTAAGTTCTAGGGGACTAATGACCTCAGCAGTTGAGTCCCATAGTGCTCAGAGCCATTTGAACCATTTTTTTGAAGGACTACGAGAAATTTGGTGAACGATGGAGTCGGACGGAAATGATAGTGCTCTGATGGGAAGAGGTATTTATGCCATGTTGTCTAGACAAGACCGTCAGATGGTTCAAATGGCTCTGAGCACTATGGGACTTAACTGCTATGGTCATCAATCCCCTAGAACTTAGAACTACTTAAACCTAATTAACCTAAGGACATCACACACATCCATGCCCGAGGCAGGATTCGAACCTGCGACCGTAGTGGTGGCGCGGTTCCAAACTTTAGCGCCTAGAATCGCTCGGCCACCCCGGCCGGCAAGACCGTCAAGGTTGAGGAGACATATGGGAGAGATTGTACGTTGGTAAGACAGGAGAGAAGACAGAGGGTATGGAAATATGTGTGGTTGTCTGCACGCAGCCAGGATAGCTGTGGGTATGGTGGTGAAATGTGACCAAAGAGTCGTACATCACAGATATGTCGAACACAGGCATTTGTAACTGATTCCAGGCACCGTGAGCTTTCCTGAAAAAGGCTCTGCAGGATAACATCGCTGCCTTCAGTAATTGGAACTATAAGTTTTTGTACTAGTTATTTTTTCAGGTCAAGAGGGAAGAGCTGTTTGAATTTCTTGAGGACACGGAAAGAGGCTGATGTCTACTTCCACACTGCAGTTACGTGCTCAGTCCAACTTAGATTTCTATCCATTATTATTCCAGACTCTTTTCTGAAGGAGATAAGTTGCTGTTTGTTCCATTTAGGGTTAGAAAAAATGGTTCAAATGGCTCTGAGCACCATGGGACTTAACATCTGAGGTCATCAGTCCCCTAGAACTTAGGACTTCTTAAACGTAACTAACCTAAGGACATCACACACAACATCCTCGAGGCAGGATTCGAAGCTGCGACCATATCGGTCTCGTGGTTTCAGATTGAAGCGCCTAGAACGGCTCGGCCACTTTAGGGTTAGAAATGGGAGGCATTACTTTTATTTCCTGCTAATGAGCTTAGAAAAATCAACCAGTGCCGCTAGAGTTTTCGATGAGTTGAGCTTTAACCCATGTTTTTCGGTGCACACATTTCGGTAATTGAGATTCTCGATAACTGCCTATAAGTTTACTGGTTTTTCATTTACATACAAGTGGAGCACTTACGTGTACATGTGGTATTTGCAGTTGGGCAAAAGTGATCACACATTATTGACATACAAAGAAACGAGTGTAAGACCTAATAACGAACTCTATGGGTGCCGCATACTACCAGCCTCCATTGTGACAATCGCACCGAACACTGCAGGCGAGAGGTCAAGTATGAGCGAAACCATTGCACTGTACTTGGTGAGAAATTTGGGCTGCATAGTTTCGTATTTAAAATCTCGAAGTCGACAGTGTCGAAGGCTTTGCTGAACTCTAAGAAGCACATCATAGTCGCCTATTGTACAACCATGGCAAGCTTCAGGTCATGTGTTACCTTTATTAAGGCATTTGCTTTCTCATCCGGTTAGTAATGAAACTCATTCGGTAAATGCTGGTAAATTTTGTACTCCATTGTTGCACTAACTCTGCAGAACATAGCGTAACACCTTGCAGTCGTCTCCACGTGGAGCAGAGCCCGCTGAAAAGCCTTGTCGACGAGTGGGACTGACAACCTAAGTAATTAACTCAGCTAATTATTAACTCGGTCTTTTTCATGGAAAGTTGTTTAAACAGATAATAGTTCACTTACGCTCGAACGCCTGAGAGGTCTGACGCCTGTACACGACGAAAATACGTTATTTCGTAATTGATAACAAAAATGGTTCAAATGGCTCTGAGCACTATGGGACTTAACAGCTGAGGTCATCAGTCCTCCAGAACTTAGAACTACTTAAACCTAACTAAGGACATCACACACATCCATGCCCGAGACAGGATTCGAACCTGCGACCGTAGCGGTAGCGGGGTTCCAGACTGAAGGGCCTAGACCCGCTCGGCCACACCGGCCGGCTAATTGATAACAAAATGGAAGAAAGATTAGTGTTTGATTCCCCCTCGACAACGAGGTCAGTAGAGACGAAGCGTAAGTTCGGATTGGGGAACGATACGGACGGAAATTCATTGTAACCATTTTAAAGTAACAATCCCGGCATTCACCTGAGGCGATTTAGGAGCAGAACAGAAAACCTAATTCTGGATGGCTTGACGAGGATTCGAACTGACACCCCACCAACGCGAATCCAGTGTCTTAATACTGCGCCAACTTATTCGGTAAAGTTGGTAAAAGAGCGTGAGATTCGTAGCCCCCTGCAGCGGAATGTATGCATTCCGGAAAGGAATGAACTGATTTGGTGAAGGGCAATTGAATTAATTACGATTTATTATCTAAATTACAGAACAATTTATTCAGGACGGGGGCAGAACACGCTGGAAAATTACATCACAATAACGATTGCTGTTGGGTGGCCGTGAATACGGTGAGTGACAGATATCGAGAACAAAATACATCATCAGTAAATAATATGTACAGAAAAAAATGCGTAAATTTACATTGCATTGCTGAACACTGTCGTACCGCAACGTTTTACTTTACTTATAATGATTACAGTGGGCTACCTTATGTTAAATATTTATAAATTACAGTTTCAGGTATTTTTTATAAACTAACCGGATGTTTATTTTGTCTAGTAACACATTTTGAGGTGCCTGCCAGTACTGCTTAAATCTGTAGCATTCGAATCAGATTTCCTGTTCTTATTTTTCTTTTCTTTGTGCCTTTGGCCCCCATCTGCGTTGGGTCAGCATGGTTAATACCGGATTTGGCATGGCTAATTTCAGGGGTGGCCGGGTGTCCCCCTGTTGCCACCCCGTTACCTCTGGGACAGAGAGTGTGTACCCCAATTTTGGAAAGATTTGTAAATGTTTACGAATTGTATAACTGAGGTGGGACTGTCCGCCCCGATAGCTGAGTGGTCAGCGCGGCGGTCTGTCACGCCAAGGGGCCCGGGTTCAATTCCCGGCCATTGTCGGAGATTTTTCTCCGCTCAGGGACTGGGAGCTGTGTTGCCCTTATTATCATTTCATCACCATCAGTGGAAGGCAACGGGAAACCACCGCTGGAATCGCTTCCCTAGACGCCCATGCGGTGGACCTATCTGACGAGGCTTCCCCCATGACAAGACCTGCGGTAAGGCAGAACCCCGGTTTAGGTGGGACTTGGGTACCATCCCGGTGTTCACCTGGTCGGAACTGGGAAACCGCCTAATACTCAGACTGGGTGGCACACCTATCCTCGTCGTCAAACCGCGGCGCGGATTCTATCGGGGATCCCGCCTCCATCCTGGAAGCGGCGCTTTTACACGCGCAGCTGTTCGAGCGGGTTGATATTCATATCAATTTATCCTTAGTTATACATCTTAAGATAGAACATCACAGAAATTTTGAAGATCATGAAGTGGAGGAGATTTTCGAAGAAAAATACCTGATATATCTTCAGAATATGCGCTTACAAACGGTAAAGCAAAAAATGTAACGACATAAATTCTGTGAATCTTTCACCTTTCTTGGCAAGTCTCAGAGATGAGCTTACTCTCGAAGAATATCGAATGACAATCTCCGCAAATTTCTCTGCTAAGGAATTGAAAAAAAAAAAAAAAAAGAAAAAGAGACTGGGGATGACTTGCCATCGATAACAAACACAAGATCAGGTTGTTTAAGGTTTCAAAGGAACCAAGTGGCATACACAGTAAGGAATTTATGACCGTACGAGGTCTGGACCACCACCGTCCCGAATGTGGTCCAGAACCTCACCACCGAGACATCTCTCTTGGTTTAAGGGGTCGAGTTCCCTATACAGGAATACTTTTAGCTGCTAGCCAGCAGTAACCAAAACGTCATCCCACTGAATAGTACACCTTGACCTATCCCTCCGGCTATGTAACGGCGCCTGGTGTTGAACTGTACGCACTGTGTCGAACGCCCCTGCATTGAGGGACGCGGAGCAGCTGCCATCGGCCTGAGGCACGAGTAAAGACGAGGCGGCGGGAGCCGCTGCGCTGTCGCAACGCTTTTACTGGCGCTACGGAGCTGGCGTCACCCGACGCGCCGCCAGCTGGATGCGCGTGCATTATGTAATGGGCAGGCGAGTTACTGGCCCGCCAGGAGACGCCACTCGGCAGAGTGGCCGACCGCGGCGGTAAAACTCGCGATCACTCCGCGCGATGGCGGCCGCGACGGCGACACCGCCTCGTATTGGCAGACTGCGCGTCTCCGCGTGGATCCTGCTGGTCCCCGCGGCGGCAATCATCTTCTTATGGGGACCTATATCCACGCGTTCGACAAAGTAAAGTGGCCTCTCTCCCGACAGTTTCCCAATTGCAGACAAACGTCATACACGTCGGAAAGAAGAGTTGCGGAAGTAGTCCGCTAAACTACCATTCAACCTCACTATCTGTTTCGGAGTCCTGTAACGTTTACTAAGGTCGAGCGTAATAAGGTATCTCGCGCAGAATGACCGTAGCCAGCACAGATTCCGAAAACTTCAGTCATGTGACACACTACTTGTGCTTTCCCTCACACGATACCCTCGAAGCCATGGATAAAGAGAAACAGGTGAGTGCTGTGTTTCACGACTTCCGAAATCCATTTCGCACGGTATCATACTAACGACTGCTACAAAAATTACTACATCAGCTTTCGAATAATACACTACTGGCCACTAAAATAGCTACACCACGAAGATGACGTGCTACAGACGCGAAATTTAACTGACAGGAAGAAGATGCTGTGACATGGACAGATTAGCTTTTCAGAGCATTGACACAAGGTTGGCGCCGGTGGCGACACCTACAACGTGCTGACATGAGGAAAGTTTCCAACCGATTTCTCATAACAAACAGCAGTTGACCGGCGTTGCCTGGTGAAACGTTGATGTGATGCTCGTGTAAGGAGGAGAAATGGGTACCATCACGTTTCTGACTTCGATAAAGGTCGGATTGTAGCCTATCGTGATTGCGGTTTATCGTATCGCGACATCACTGCTCGCTTTGGTCGAGATCCAATGACTGTTAGCAGAATATGGAATCGGTGGGATTAGGAGGGTAATACGGAACGCCGTGCTGGATTCCAACGGCCTCGTATCACTAGCAGTCGAGATGACAGGCATCTTATCCGCATGGCTGTAACGGATCGTGCAGCCACGTCTCGATCCCTGAGTCAACGGTTGGGGTCGTTTGCAAGACAACAACCATCAGCACGAACAGTTCGACGACGTTTGCAGCAGCATGGACTATCAGCTGGGGGACCATGGCTGCGGTTACCCTTGACGCTGCATCACAGACAGGAGCGCCTGCGATGGTGTACTCAAAGACTAACCAGGGTGCGCGAATGTCAAAACGTCATTTTTTTTCGGATGAATCCAGGTTCTGTTTACAGCATCATGATAGTCACATCCGTGTTTGGCGACATCGCGGTGAATGCACATTGGAAGCGTGTATTCATCATCGCCATACCGGCGTATCACCCGGTGTGATGGTATAGGGTGCCATTGGTTACACGTCTCGGTCACCTCTTGTTCGCATTGACGGCACTTTGAACAGTGGACGTTACATTTCAGATGTGTTACGACCCGTGGCTCTACCCTTCATTCGATCCCTGCGAAACCCTACATTTCAGCAGGATAGTGCACGACCGCGTGTTGCAGGTCCTGTACGGGCCTTTCTGGATACAGAAAATGTTCGACTGCTGTCCTGGCCGGCACATTCTCCAGATCTCTCACCAATTGAAAACCTCTTGTCAATGGTGGCCGAGAAACTGGCTCGTCACAATACGCCAGTCACTACTCTTTATAAACTGTGGTATCGTGTTGAAGCTGCATGGGCAGCTGTACCTGTACACGCCATCCAAGCTCTGTTTGACTCAATGCCCAGGCGTATCAAGGCTGTTATTACGGACAGAGGTGGTTGTTCTGGGTACTGTTTTCTCAGGATCTATGCACCGAAGTTGCGTGAAAAGGTAATCACATGTCAGTTCTAGTACAATATATTTGTCCAATGAATGCCAGCATATCACCTGCATTTCTTCTTGGTGTAGCAATTTCGATGGCCAGTAGTGTATTTGTGAGTGGACTGAGGAAACCAAGAGTGGGAGGACACAGCGTGTCATCATAATGGAAACTTTACTTTCTTACTTATACTAGCCACACAAGCAGCAGCCGGTCATTGGCCTCACTCAGTCCAGCGTTCCACAATTTCCTGTTATCTGCATCTTCATCTCCCAGACCTAGTATCTGCATGTCTCCCATGGTATTATACCTCCATCTCATTCGCGGTCGTCTCAGTGATCTCTTTCCTTCAGCTTCTCCATCCATTACGGCCTTTATTTCCGTGTTCTCCCCTCTCCTCCTCACATGTCCGTACCATATAATTTCTTAATTTTCACACTCGCTAAGACGTCAGGCAGTGTGTATAATTGTCTGAGATCTCTTCCTTTACTTATTCTTCACTGTTCATTTTCTTTCACTGGTCCCTATATTGTTCTCAGTACTTTATTTTCGAAAGAGATGAGTTTCTTCTCTGTTTTCTTTGTCAGGATCCATGTCTCACTTGTACAGCACACTATTTGCTTGATGACGGTCTGATATATTCTTATTTTTGCCTGCCTAGATAGTAACTTCGACCTTATGATGTGAATAGCTCCTAGATATGTTACCCCAGCTTGAATGCTTGTTACTATCTCTTGTTCTGTAAGGTTTTGTTGGTTGATGTTGACACCGATGTACGTGAATGTGTTCGTCTTCTGTACTGTTAGATTTCCGATTTTTAGATAGTTTGGTCCTAAATGAGCTCTTCTTCTTACTACCATGAACTTTGTTTTGCTTTCATTTATACTGAGACCTACTTTCTTAGCTTCTACCATTAGCACAGTCCCCATTTTCTCCAGGTCTTCCATGTTCTTTCATATCAGCACATCATCCGTAAAAGCCAGGATATTTATCTTGTTTCCTATGATGACTCCTGCAGTTTCAATGTTACTCTCCTCAGCGTGTTTTTGAGGACCAAATTGAACAGGGTTGTGACATAATACAGTATCTCCCTGTCTCACTCTTGTTTTTTTTCTTCAAATGCTTGTGAGACCTCCCCCTGTACTTTCACTCTACACTTTGATTCCATCACACCCATTTTAGTTAGCTTTATCAGCTTGTCAGGTATCCCATATTCTGCCATTATCCTCTACATTTCCTCTCTTATTATGCTGCCATATACTTTGTTGAAATCTATAAATAGGCAAAAGGTAACATGGTTGTGCTCCCAGATCTTATCTAATATTTGTCTTAGTGTGAATATTAGGTCGATTATTGATTTATATTTTCTGAACCCTGATTGTGCCGTGTCTAATATTTCCTCAATATATGTGTTGGTTCAAAATGGTTCAAATGGCTATGAGCACTATGGGTCATCAGTCCCCTAGAACTTAGAACTACTTAAATCTAACTAACCTAAGTACATCACACACATCCATGCCCAAGGCAGGATTCGAACCTGCGATCGTAGCGGTCGCGTGGTTTCGGACTGTAGCGCCTAGAACCGCTCGGCTCAATGTATATGTAGAGCCTATTGAGTATAATTCTTGATAGTACTTTATGATAAAAGAGGTATGGAGAAAAGAAGTAATGTCGGAGATATGGAAAACTGCTGCTGTATGTCCCATGTACAAGAAAGAGACAAAATGCTGACATAGAATTACAGAGGGATATCTCTCCTATGCACATGCCATAAAGTAATATCTATGTTGGAAAGTCGCGGAGAAATCTGGAAATAACTTCAGGCGTGTCCCAGGTACTGACGTTGGAGCCCTCGTTAGTTACACTTTCCATGGATCATTTAGCACGTTAGATCATAATGATGTGGAACGAGTCATTTTGCATTCACATCATAAAGTAATTTGTACATAAGGTTACATTCTGAACAGTTCTAAGTATTTTTTTAAACTTTTCTTATTACAAAAAGAAAAGAAGGATATACAGATATGAGTTAGTAATTTCTACTCACCACCATTACGCTACAGTAATAGAAATTCTTCTACGAAATAGAACGAGTCGTCAAGCAGAAACTTTCTCAGTTTGTTTTAAAATTTTACTTTACCGTTCTTTAGACATTTTATATCACTGGGTAAGTGATGAAAAATGATTGTTGCAGCACTGTGCGTCCCTTTTTGTGCTAAAGACAACCTTAATGTGGTGTAATGAATGTTTCTTTTCTTTCTGGTGTTGTAATTACGTACATCATTGTTCCTTTTGACCTGTAATGGATTATTTACAGTGGATTATTTCCAAAAAAACCTTCTTAGGGAATGAATTTACTGTGAAGTAGTCGTCAGAACATCCAAATCCTCAAACAGACGTCTACAAGATAATCGTGAGTGTGCACCACATATTATCCTTGAGTAATGATTTTCTTTCTTACATATAAGTTACCTCAGAACATTATTCCATATGACATTATTCAATAAAAATGTACAAAATATGTCAACTTACTGATCTGTCTCTCCCCAAGATTTACAACGATTCTAAGCGCAAATATGGCTGAATTAAGTTGTTTTAGACTTTCCAAAATGTGTTTCTTCCGTTTTAAGTTCTCATCAACATGAACCCAAGAATTTTGAAATTTCCATCTTTTTTATTTTTTCCCACTATGTGTTATACTTATCATTGGTGAAGTATCCCAATATGCGTGGAAAAGAACATGTTGTGTCTTTGAAAAATGGAGTGTGAGACCATTCGCAGAAAACCAGTCAATAATACTTTGAAGAAGTTTTTTACCATTTCTTCTGTTTCTGTATGTAGGCCTGTTGTATGTTACACGAACACATATGAGAAACAGTGGTGGAATTAAGATATTAACCTGGAACCTTGGGAAACCCCATACTTGGTTTCTCCCTAGTCAGAATCACGTCCCTGGACTATATTGCTTGATTTACGAATTAAAACCTTCCGTATTCATTTGCTCAGACATGACATTATCCATTGCATTGTTATTCGTAATCATTAAACCACCAATAACCATTCTCATATGAGCAACAGAAGAATAGGCAATTAAAGGCTTTAAATTGACCTGACGCAAACAAACAAATCTAACAATAACGCCACCAGACGATCCTAAAGATAATCAAAAATAATAAAACTTTAAACTCAAATAAGAAATAACCTTTATCACATGGAAAACACCATAACCACCTAACTTTAATAAAACACCGCAAGAATTATTCTTTCAGAAATAGGAGCCTCTTTCTATATTAATAACTAGCAGACAATATTAATTGCTACTTCAGATCGTTGACAGGTGCACGTAATTATCTGTAATCAAGAGCTATCAGAAAAATGCAGCAAAAACATCCTGTCAGATCGTGGTAAGATTTCACTGTGGTGCAAACGTTGACCACTTGGTTTAAATGTTAAGAAGCAGAGAAAAGTAGTGACCTACGAGTACATGACTCACAGCTCATACAAATATACAAATACGTGGGTCTAACAGTTCGTAGATATTGAGACATGGCTGCTTGGTCAGAGTCGATCTTCTACCTAAGGCAGAAACTTTAGTCGGCTGCCGTACAGGGAACGAAATGAGATGGCTGGTAATAAGTAAGTTAGGCTGGGTCGTTGGGTGGAGGACCATCTCGACGGTTGCGGCCCGTGTTGTTCTGGGCCTGGCAGTGCACTGCTGTCGTCATCGATCTTAAACTGGAACCGACGATTTGTCGCACGTCACCTTACATGCAAGATTTTATTTTAGTCGGCGTTTCCTCTTGATGTCTCGGGACGAACTCGAAGGGAATGAAGGTTATTAATTTGGAATCTGAGGCTATCTCATATCCGTCAAATCTCAATCCATGCTTCGTGACCACCGTGTCCTAATCGTTGACTTCTCGGTGGTGTGAGAGGAAGATAGCCTCTTAATTACGATTAGAGCTTTGCTGCCTCGGGGAAGAAGTAGTACCTATATACATAATGTGCTATTCTTCTAAAGAGCTCATCTGGGCAGCATTAATTTCATCCTGAGAGCGCTTTGCTTGCATAATGAACTGATGTGTATTTTGGTATGTTTTAGTGTTGTCCACGGAGAAAGCTAAGGTGTGACGTACGTTACCGTGCAGGTGTGCCAGTCGATATCCATGCTGTGTTATTTACCTGTGTGCTTGCTGGCGGAAGAGACGCAAACTGTAAGCTAGCAGAAATTATCACTTCTCCTGCTTTATAAATATTTAAAGAACGCTAATCAGTTGCCCGTTTAATAAAGTTGACTTACTATTTAAAAATATTTTTATTGTAATAGAAAACCCTTTTCTCTTTGTATTTGTTGTGTCACCTAGCGCGAAAATTGTTTAAAGGGTCTTGTTGCCTTATATTTGTTTGTCGGTACTTGTTAGTAATGTGAGGCGCCCTTGTATTTTGGCTTGAAATTTACGACTTTGTCAGTCTTAAATGTAAATATTAAGCGCGGAGACTTGCTTAACATTGTTGTAGCCAGGAAGTAGTTCAGCACCTTGCTTTTCCATCGTGTGCGGGTCATGTGCAGATCTGGTGTTTGTATCCTAACTAATAAGATTTTCTGTATCTCAGATGAGCGTTTCATATTTGTTATTTAAGTTCAGCGGAGCTCAAATGTTACGTGTGTTTGTGCTTTGTGCTTCTGTTCGGCCTGCCTGTGGTTGTTAATTGGTGATGATCTGACTGCTGCTTAATGCTGTGTGCACTTCTCATTTTTGTTTTTTTGCTTTAGTTTCTCTAGCACAGTTTTTTATCAGTTTTCATCTGTTTCTTTTGTTTGATTATATGTACCTTATTCTTCTAGATATCCTCATTAAGGGGAGACTTATCTAATCTTGTGGCACGTGTCGGAACCCAACTATCTTGTGGGTGAATTGATGGTTTGGTAATTGATGTATTAGTCTCCTGGGGATTGTAGGTTTTCTGAATGCGGAAAATTGGTGTTGGTTATTGTGTCTGTGTACTGTGATGTCTCAGATATTGAGCTTTTTGCGTTTTGTGATTGTAAGGGGAATTTTATCCGTAGGTGAACTGTGTTTATATCATCGTGGTCGGGTGTTTCATGTGGAAGGATTATCACGTTTCCACATAACGATACCGATATGTTAGTCTGTATTGTTTTAATATCACTATGGTTTTCGAGATTTTGTTTTCAGTGTGATTTAGGGAGATGTTGGCTAAAATTCCACTAACTGGTGATCCCGTGGGAAGTCTGTCCTTTTGTGAGTAGAAATGGTTGTCAAATGTGTAATAGTTTTGTACGTTGATAAAATACGGAATCTGTCATTGGACACTGTGCAATATTCTCGCTTCAGTCCCTATAGTTTCATGAAGTTCCAGTACGTAGCGGATCTACATGCAGCCTTCAAAATCGCGTCTGTAACGGTGGTGTGTTACAATCCGGGAGCTGACATTGAGTTTCTTTGGCGGAAAACCAGGGCATCGCCAGTAACCAACGGCGCTTGTAGAATGTCTACGGAAATCCGGCAGTGGAAAAAAAAAAAAAAAAAGGCGTGTCGTTGTGCGAGGCGTCTGCCATAATCACAAGAAGGTCATGCAAAACTGTCCGATCTTCGGCTTGCCTACCGGCAGTACACAGCTGTGGTTCCTACAATGTTGGATTGTATGGACGCTCGTTCGAGGTGATCGGTGTATCACAATTAAACAACTCACTGCTAAACTAGACGTCTGTGTTGTTAGTGGCGACACGCTCGTCCACCTTGGGTACCAATGGTGTGTACGTATTGGTTGCCCCGTTGTCGAACACAAGACCGTAAAGAGCAACGAAGCACCATCTGTGTGGAATTGCTTGCCCGTCACGAGGCTGATCATGCAATTTTTGTCGAGGAACGTCACTGGCAATGAAATATGAAATATGGGTACATCACTTCGAACAGGAGACAAAACGCAATCCATGGAATGGAGCCACACCACATTTCCTGCGGGGGAAAAAAAAAATCAAAGCCTCACCATCAGCTGGTTAAATCATGGCGAAGGTCGTCTGGAGCTCTGAACCTGCTATTCTGTTTCAAGCTCTCCCTTATCGTGCAACGATCATCTCTAAAGTATATTGTGCTACTCTCAAGAAATTGAAGAAACTATTTCTTCCCCCACAACAATGCAAACGAACATTGCATTCTCCATGACAACGTTAGGCCTCGCACAGGTCTGCGAACCCTACAGGCGCTCACAAAACTTCTTTGGACTGTTGTTCCTCATCCGCTATAAACACCGGATCTCGCACTTTCCGGATTCCAACTGTTTGGCCCAACGAAGTATGAATTCCGCAGCAAGCTGTACGTGGATGATGGGGAGGTTACTGATGCGACAAGACGTTGGTTCCGACGCCGACCAATAGAGGGCTACAGACCCTACAAGTAAGCCGACACAAGGTCGTCGCGTTGAACGGTGATTATGTTGAAAAATAGGGTTTTGTAGACAAAAGAGTGGGGAACTGTATTGCTTTCAGAAAAAAATTGTTACATTACTTATTTAACGCCCCTCGTACTATAACTTGAAAGAACTGTTAAATATCGTAATGCATAAAATCTTTAGATACTGTTCAACAGATAATAAATGAAACCCACTGAAGATGGAGAAACTTCTCAGAAACATGTTTGGGTAGTGAAACAACAAAAATTGTTTTTGCTCAAGACAGAGCAACATTTCCTTATTACATAATTTTACTATTGTCCACCGGATTGCCCCCTCCTTGTCAGTAGTCCAAAGGCTGCATTCGAGAAGCTGTGTGCTGTTGTTAACGGCAACTTGTATTCATTGCAGGAATCAGGTGCGAAGCCCATGACAGGAACGGCACGCCATTCATCTTAGCGTCGGCTGCTGACGCGTCTCGGCACCCGCGGTCAGAGACGGATGGCAGGTGGATGGTGGATTGGAAGTGGGCGGGTGGAGGGGGGGGGGGGTACCCCAGCCGGCCACTTGCGGAGCGACTCGTGTAACATTCAGCGTCCTCTGGCGTCCCTAATCTGCTACGCGATATGACTTGCCCGCCGCCTGAATTATCTAGCGCCCTGCGCACGGCGGAGGCTGGTGGGCTGCCTACGTGACAGGCGCGGGGCAGATGCGAGGTGAGGCGCAGCGCCCACAGAGAAGCCACGGCTGCTGATACTCCGCTAATGCAGAGCCTCCTTGGCGCGCCTCACCTTCCTTGATGTACTGTTATTATGGAGTCAGTGGCAGGAGATGGCTCATAGGCTATGCGGCAATTCCAGCTGCTGGAGATATCCGAAGTCAGCTGTATTATAATAAATTGCATATCCTGACGTATCAAAACAGTACCATCAATTAGGACCACATTTCCAATTTCTAAAAGGAGTTATGTTTCGTAATAAATAATGTTGATTGTGCTAAGTACCACAGCCGGCAAACGATGAATGAAAACAGTCTCAGTTGTAGGGTGTTACAGACGACTTTGCAATTTTGGAAACTAATATTGTTTTAGTCACTTAACCTATAGAGATGATAATGGTACCATTGTATAGCAAAATACACCCAGTTTTTATACTATATACCTAAACAGTGATTCTATTGATTATGTGGTAGAGATCCCATTTGAAGTCGATTTCTATCCAAACTCTTTGTAGCAGGTCAGGGACTCGTTCGGTTGTGAGGTAGGTTCTAGCTCTGAGCTCTTACAGAGAAGCTGGTGAGGATGGAAGAAAGAAGGTATCACTGATGATTCCCCAAAAGAAAAAAAAACAAGGTGTCATGTCCAGTGAATGTGTGGGCCATGCAACAAGCGCACATCGGCTATTCACTTATATAGAAAGCAGATATTAAAGAATGCAGACGTCTTGCCAAACAGTCAAAACTTGATCTGTTTTCCTTCAAGATGCCACCAAGACTATGTAAGTTGTTTGAATAATTTTTTTTTTGAGTTAGTAGTCGTCGATCTGATGCGTCTCACCTCGAATTCCTCTCCTGTGCCAACCTCTTCCACTCAGAGTAAGAATTGCAAACTACGTCCCCAATTTTTTGCAGGATGTATTCCAATCTCTGTCTTCCCCTACAGTTTTCCCCTTCTACTTCTCCATCTGGTCCTATAGAATTTATTCTCTGGTGTCTTAAAACATATCCGACCGTCTTGTTCCTTCTTCTTGTCAGTGTTTACCGTATATTACTTTCCTCGCCGATTCAGCGGAGAACCTCCTCATTCTTTGACTTATCAGTCCATCTAATGTTCAACGTTCTTCTGTAGCACCAGCTCTCAAATGCTTCGATTTTCTTCCGTTCCGGTTTTCCCACCGTCCATGTTTCGCAACCACACAACGACTTCCCTCAAACATACAATCTATGAATCTTCTTTCTGAAATTGGTTCCTATGTTTGATACTAATAGATTTCTCTTGGCCAGAGATGCCAGTTTTGCCAGTGTTTGTCTGCTTTTGACGTCCTCCTTGCTCCGTCCGGCATGGGTTACTTTGCAGCCTAGGTAGCAGAATTCCTTAACTTCATATACGTCGTGATCATCAATCTTAATGTTAAGTTTTTCCCTTTTCTCATTTACGCTACTTCTCATTACTTTCATCTTTCTTCGGTTTATTCTCAATATTTGTTCTGTACTCACTAGACTGTTCATTCTATTCAGCAGATCTTGTAATACTTCTCCACTTTCACTGAAGATAGCCGCTCTTAAAAATGTAAACTCACGTCTGCTCTCTCTGTAAGAAATATCTCTTACCACGTACGCTATTATTGTTCGCTTCTGGCTTGGACGTCATAAGCATCTGTCACTGGTCCGTTTTTTTTTGTGACATTGCTTTTTCCAGTCGGAGGAGTATATCATTCATTCTTCCTCTTATTCCATGAAGTTCTCGATTCTGTACATAAAAAGCATGACCGATACTCGCATCCTGGACACTTTCGACGCTAAAATGAAATCGTACCTTCATGGGGTCAGTTTAAGCAACAGTGTAAATGGGCTAAAGAAGCAGTCGACTCAAAAACTCATTGTTATTAACAGGAAGCAGTAAAAATAGTTTTTATTAACATTAACTGACTTTTCAGTCAGTGTATAACACAACGTGACAATAATATTTACTTGGATACATTCTCCTTTGTTTATAGTGTAACGACTGACGATAACCCAAGAAGGCAAGAGCCGGTTCGTGACCAAACAATCATGTTTTACACAAATTCACGAAAATGTTTCCTAATGAACGAAAGACTCCGTCCATCGACATTATGTATTACACGGTTCCGACCGGACTTGCACATTATCTTTCGATTTAGTGCAGTAGGATGCAGATTGTCAGTAATAATTTTACGGTACATTCTTAAGAGACGGTGTTTTTCGTTCATTAGAAAAACGGAGAGCACGGTTTATTGAAACATACCGTCAGTTATGAAAAAAAAATATTCCTATCTAATATTATAATCTGTATTAATTCGGAGTGGATTTTTAAAATCTTGTTTGAATATGTACTCCTCAGCAAGCCTTAAAAGTTGATGTTTGAGCCATAACATCAAATATTTTCGTTTCCATGCATTTTATATCATGTCTTTCCTTACATAAATCTTGAACAGTGTGGACTCTCTTGCTGATGTCTATGTCAAACGCGACGGCGTTAAGCGCATCATCCCACTAAATCGTTCGCGCAAAATGAGACTTCTCTTCTTGCCTGCGGGTAATATATGAACGTCCATGCCGTGATGTATTAACTCTGGTTACAGCTCGCCGCATCACAAACAGAAACACATTGGCGGATTAAACGATAACGTTTTATTTCATTGCGGGACAGGCCAAATACGCTGGATAAAACGATTTACGATTTTTTTACAGGAGAGGGGTATAAACATTTGCTTTGGACGCTCTGTAAACACCCGTATTAATGTACCGCGGCAAACATTTGTAAAATACATGGAACCGCTTGATTTATGATCGCAAGACCCATTGGCTCCCTCTCTGCAGTGCCAAAGCATTCCTTTTTTTTATTTTCGTTTTTTACAAATGATTTTGCGAGATCCGCACACAAAAGAACGAATCGACAACAGTTGTATGTTTCGTACCCAATGTATCGGTGCAGCGTGGCCAATAATATCTTCTCTTTCAAAAAGCAACCTCGAAAACATTTTACTATTACAACCAGATGGGCCTTGCTGTTCGGTGACCTAATGAGGTACCTTCAGAACCAACAGATCTGAGGTTCAAAAGCTATCAGCTACGGAAATCTCTCCACAGACTGCTGGAATGCTGAACAGTCATTACAACAACCATACTTTCGGGCTCCACTAGAGCTCTATTTTTCTATAAACTAATATATGATTTTCATTTATGCAATTATCATCTCTTCTAGCACAACGGAAGCAGTCGCAATCATGAAAGCCAGCGAGTACACTTTAACTCAGATCAGTGATAAGGTTTTATTATTTCAAATTTAAAACGTATCCTCAGCATCATAGAGAGCAGTGTTTTGGGGAAAAAGGAGTAGTAGACCTCGTACGGACATAGTTCACGAAGTAACGGAATGTTCTGGATGAAATAAATACATTAATTTGCTTTGGGCAAAAGCTCATGCAGGGATTTCGCACAGTGAAACAGTAGACCAGTTAGCCAAGTAACATGCTGTATCCGGAACTTACTTTGATATCCTCTTACATCGACTACTTACGTCAAGTAAAAATGATAGGTCCATTGGGAAGGGGAATGGGAAATATGATACGTAAATAAGAGAAGTATGATGGTTGAGTTCAATGCCACGTACCTCACTTTCGTTGACGTCATAACATGTCAGTACACCGCAGAAATATCTGTACAATCACTCAAATGAGACACATCCACGCAGCATTCCAGCTCACATGCACCATTTAAAATGAACAATGTCAGACACTTGTGACTGCAATAGCTCAGACATTAGAGGTAGCAATCATTTATTTTTCGCTTGTTCCAAGTTCCAGCAATACAGAGAAGAATTTCTTTCAATATACAGGAAACTCAGGGAACTATTCCCTACAAGCATCACTGGTCTTCTAATGAAGCACTGTAAAGCAGTTCGATGTCTGAAAACAGTTTGATTATTAATTTTAAAATACTACTAAAGACACATAGAGAAGATGCAGTCATCATTCTGAGTGATTAATTGTGAAATCGTTTGTATCTAAAAGATTTGTAACGTTACTGGTTTGTTTGTATACGTGTTTTGTAGGGAAACATTTAATTATTACTGCTGCGTTTAGAAACTGAGATGCTTTTCCTATTTTTCTAACAGTGAAGAAATACTGTTTAATTACTTTAAAGTAATATGTTTACATCTATGTTAGAAGAAATCCTGACTTTTTGCTGCTGATAGCCAAGTAGTGTTGTCAGTGGGTTCGCAGCCCTGTCACAGACCACATACACTTGAATATCGACTTCATGAAGATAAGTAGTTAATTCTATAATAACTGTCAATTAAGTTAATATTACACCATAAGGAAGTTAATTGGTGCCTATTTCGTATTATATATTGAAGCTTTCACTCGTTTCTAAGTTAACTTTAGATGTAGGTATTCATTTATATTTAAGACGTTCGCGTAAGTATTAAGTGAAGAATTAAAGTTGTTTTCGTTATACATAGATTTAGCAGTGCCGTATCTACTGTGGAAATTAAAGGTTTTAATTTCTGTCTTTTATTTTTTTTTTTTCAAAACGTATAAATTCCATATCGCGCATAAGCGATCTGAGGCCTAATTTTGAGTTTTAACGTTATTTTAAACGCGTTACGTTCCTATATTAATATTATACACATGAATTAGTATTGAATATAACGTTGGTGACTTTTGTAGTCTGTAGTTAAAAGAATATTACTGTTATTGTCTAGATAAATGTTGTAAAAAGATTGTAAATAACCAAGAACGAGAAGTGCTTGAGCTGCCATAGGAAAGTTAATTCTAGGATTTCATGCAGCTGTTGTGATACATGGTTGCATTGGTGGGAATGTAGTGACATGGGAATTGTGGAAGTAAATAGTTCTCTTCCGTGATATTGCGAAGTATTTTTAAAGGACAGAAAAATAGCTGAACAGGAAGGGAAGATTAGAGTTCTTAAGGCTGAACTGGATAGTGCGAGGGAGGAAGTGATGAAGTTAAGGGGTGAGAAGGGTGAAGACAGGTGGGAAGTGATAACAAGGAACAGGAGGCACAGAAAGGGAACAGTAACTGACAGTTTCATCATTGGCACAAACAACAGATTTGCTTCGCTAACTCAGTCAACTAAGGAAGAGGATCAAGTAGATGTAAGTGTAGTCAGCACTCAACAGACTTTCACTAGGATACCAACTATTTAAAAAAAAGTAGAAAGGAGGAGGAAAGTTCTATTGTTAGGTAGTAGCCATAGAAGAGGTGTGGCCACATCTTGCAGTAAAAATTAGGTGGGGTACCAGGTCACAAGTTTTTTCAAGCCCAGTGCATGTCTTAGGGAAGTTAGAAAGGATGTAGGATCATTTTGCCAGGGTTTTACAAAACAGAATGAGGTTATGATAGTGGGTGGAGCAGGAAGCCGTATTGATAGGGATCAGGGCTACAGCATTGAGTGTGACCTGGTAAAACTAGCATCTGAGACGAACCATACAAATGTTGTCTTGGTTCCTCTGTACATACAGTGTGATCAGCCCTAACTGAACAGCTCTGTCAGGAGGGTGAATAAGGAGCTAGATCAGCTGCTTCAGGCCTCTATTTTGTCAGGCATAGGATTGGTTCCTGTTGTTGCTATTGGTAGATGGGATTTCACAAGGCAAGGACTGCATCTCAGTAGGAAAGGGATGGGTAAATTGGTTGGGATGATAGCAAAACCTTTTAGGGGGTGCACTGAAACTCATAGGAATATCTCCTTTTAGGATAAGATCAACATCCACTAATTCAACACTGAATGAAATTAGGCTTAATGAGAAGCTTAGACAGGCAACTAATAGAGATGTTAAAATATCACAAGATTCTCATAAAAGTACACTGAAAAATAATATTAGTATATAATATCAGAATACCAGGGGATTAAAAGCGAAGTAGATGAGATTCTTGTTTGTTTAGAAGCTTTAGGAACTCAGTGCGGAATAGATGTACTATGCCTATATGAACATCATGTAGTCACAGATATGGAGAAGGTAAATGTAGGTGGATATAAGCTTTCTGCACATATAAGTAGAGACACTAAGGGGAGAGGAGGAGTTGCCATGTATGTTAAAATTTATCATAGTGTCAAAAATTTAGAAACTAAAATAAATATGTAGAGCAATATATAGAAGCATGTGCTTGTGAGCTTAAACTAAATAATGGTACTTTTGTAATAATAGCTGCGTAGAGGCCCCACTGTGAAATTTCGGCTATAATTGGAAAACTTGGATTCTTTGTTGTACTGTCTGTCACACAGAGGGAAGGAAATTATTGTTTTTGGGAATTTCAGTGCAGATTTTCTGAAAGAGTCTGATAGAAAGACTGACCTAAAACTATTACTTGGTTCTTTCAATTTGAAGTCAGTTAGTGATTTTCCTACTCGGGTAGAACAGGAAAGCATCACACTGATAGATAATGTTTTTGTAGACTGAGATAAATTTAATTAAATAAATGCCTGTTAAGCATGGTCTGTCTGATAATGATGCACAGCTAGTTACAGTATGTGATGTAACTCTCTAGAGTAGTGCAAAATAGTCCTAAAAATAGCGTGTTCAATTACTGATTTGACAATTACAAATTTTAGGGTAAGCTTACAACAGTTAGACTAGAATAAGATGTACAGATCTCCCAATACTAACTTAAAATTTAAACTATTTCATGAAAACCTTTGTGAGTATATTTGAAAACAGTTTCCCTAAGAATATAGTGAAATATAATTGTATGATACCTCTAAAAAATCATGGCTTACTATACATCTTGTAAACAGAAAATGGAAATTTATTTTATAGCTAGGAGTAATGATCCAGAAACAGTGAAAGATTCTAAAAACTACTGCACTATATTAAGAAAAGTTATTAAAAAGTCCAGAAGTATGTGCAATATACATGTTATTATCACCTCAGAGAATAAAATTAAAGCAACTTGGAATATTGTTAAAAGGGAAGTGGGGCAACTGAAAGCTTCTGAGAATAAAATTAAAACAATTAGGAAGATAGTTAAAAGGGATATGGGGCAACTGAGAGTACAGGAAGACTGTTTTTCTATCACACTCAGTGAAATGTTTGTTAACAAAGAGTCATAAGTAGAAAATATTTTTAACCCTTGAGTGGGGCACTGTTGAAAAAGTAAAACAGCAGCAGTTTTTATGCCTAATCGATGTCTCCACCTTGAGCTGTTACGCCATTGCTGCCATGTACTCCATTATTAATGTTTTCTAGACAATGTTAAAGTGGCTTCAGTTCATTTGGTTAGCTTTCTCAATTTGTTTTTCAGAATTGTGAGCAATGACATGTTGAATGTTGTAAAAAGTACAATGTGTGCCTGCAGGTGTGAAAGTTACAACCTTTGTTCCAGCAGTCAGTGTCCAGAGGAATGTTTACTCAACAGTTAACTATACTTGCTCATTGTCTTTCTAGTTTTTAGAGATGCGCATTAAATGTTACTTTGGTTTCACTGACGTCTGAATGTATTTATTCATTTCATTTCTTTGATATTTTGTACCAATTCGAAGGGTGTATCAGATGAAGAAATTCGCAAACTGCTCGAAGAAGGTGGTGGTAAAGCCCATCCAGACTTTTCAGACTTGGAGGAAAGTAAAGTAGGTTTGAATGATGGAATCACTGTATAGGACCATGGTAGTGAATCTGAACTTGAAGATGAGGATGGTGATGATCCCGAAGAGCCAGCAGATATACAGGGGTTCTTTATTGAAAAGACTAAGTTTGATGTTAGTGTAAAAGCGAGTTTGCTAAAACATCAAAAACCAAGAGAAAAAAATTGTGCAAATTCCACCACATCCAAGTTGAAAGGTGGTGGATATAATTGATAAAGTTAGTGTTTTTTCTAAAGTAACTGACCTTGACTCTATTGATACAATCATAAACTATTCAAGTAACTATGTAAATAAACAGCGAGACATATATCAGTTCTCACACAAAAGAGGTAATAAAGTCACAAAATAATAGCTGTGTTCAATAGTTTTTTTTAAGAATAAGAAAATGCCATAATGCTAATGTGCTGGAATTTTTGGCTGCAGACAGAACAAGAATGCTGCTGCTTAGGACTGCAATGAGTTACAATTGGTTTCTGTTTTTCCTAAGCTGTAGGCAGATTGTTGATATAGAAACGAGAAATGACAGTAGAAAAACTGAAAAGTTGGTTGCAATTCGAACAGTATTGGATCCTTTTGCTGCTGTCAATGTTCTTACAGCCTGGTGAATTCACCACGAAAGATGAAATGCTTTACCTCTACGGAGACTGCTGTAGATGGATTCAGTACCAGATAAATATGGGACAAAAATGATTGCTCTGTGTGATGCAAAAACATTTCATTGCAGTAATCTGGACATTTATTGTGGCATGCAACGAAATGACAATATTGAGTATCTATTGCTCCTGAGTACATAGTGAAAGATATGTGATGCTCATAGAAAATTCTAACAGGAACCTTACAACTGGCAGTTGCTAAGCAAGCTACCTCCTTTCGGAGTATTAGCTGCAGGGGACTTTCATTTGCATTGGTACAGTGACAAAGAATGGATGAAGAAACTGGAAGTGCAATGTTTGGATTTTAGTAGGAAAAGACCTTAGTTTCATATATTCCTTGTTAAAACTGTGCGATCATACTCTTGTCTGCTGTGCATGACATGGAGGCAGTGAATGATGAAACACACAAACCTGATATCGTAATTGAGTACAACATGACAAAAGGTGGAGTTGACATTGTAGCTAAAATGTGTGCCTTACACTCCATTTCAAGAATTACAAGTAGATGGCCTTTGGCTACTTTGTCATTTTTCTGAACATTGCCTGAATTAATTCACAAAGAAATTGTCTGTGAAAGATGGTATGAAAGTGAATGTATGTCAGAAAAACTGGCTAAATTGTTATTTAAAGAACTAAAAGAGTAAAAGCTTTTGTTATAAATGTTGAAGAAAGTGAATTTGAACTTCCTGATTAAATAAATATAATAGTTTGCTTAAGACAAGTTTGTTTTTACTGACAAATGACCAAGCTGTAAATTTCAACACACACCTGCTCGTGTGACAACAGTAGGCGAGCCTGTCAGAGAGTTAATAAACATTTTTAAGTAGGGTAGAGAAAATAGGGTCCAGCTGACAGCGCTACAAGCATTTAAAAATAAATTAGAAGAATTTTGTGAATGACAGCACCTTCTGCTCAGTAGATGAATGTTTAGATATGAAGTAGAAACTGTAAATACATACATACACACACTCACGCACACACACACACACACACACACACACACACACACATATATATATATATACATGCATTGTAAAGAAAACTTATTTCAAACTAACACATACCACATCATTACAAAACGTCATATTCATTATCTGTTTAACAAGTATTAATGTAATGTAATGAAGGCTGCACAGTGTACTCACAGTAAAGGAGCAGTAAAAAAATATTAATTTTGTAATTGACATATTCTTTGCCTGTAGTGGAGACAGAGCACAACAAGTGTTAAAAAGCCCCTCAACAGAGAAAGCATGCATGTAGCTCCGAAAATCAGCTGCAACAACTTAGCCACAGAACCAATTGAAGACCTTTTGTACTTGTGCCTGTTGAAGAAAACATTTGCATAGATGGTAAAACAAATAAACGGTGGATTATGAATGCATTTGGTAAACTGAAAACAGTTTTCCAAATTAAGCTTGTCAACATAATACTACTTCATCAGAACAGAATGATGTTTTATATGGAATTATAAAACAAAAATTAATTTAAATGGTGATTTTCTGGGCAACACAACCTAACTCAATATAATATACCCTTGATAATTAGGACACTAACAGATTAATATTTGTTATCACTAATATTTAACTTAGCAGCAGAATTGGCAGGTTCTGTATTATTGTTTCATAATAATCTGATACTGTTTTGTTGCACGTTTTAATTCAATTCAATTCAATTTATTAGCGTCCTTGTAGTACATCATCGAAATGATATAGGACTTGTCAATAAACATTACAATTTAAAATACATATACATGAAAATTTGTAATTGAATTTACTTGTCACATAGACATTACAATTTTAATAGAACTTTTAGAACATTAACATAAAAATATACACATAGGATAACAACGTACAAAAAAAAGTTAGTGATTCTCACATCAAAGATTATTTACATTCTTACATTAACACTGTTTCACACTTTCATAGAAACAGCAAGTATTTAAATGTGAGCAATTACACATATTTATTATGTCAGGGAAATATTAACTGCGCTTTTATTGTCAGTGATTCATAAACTCTTCAATACTGTAAAAGCTATTGCTCAATAACATCTTTTTTAATACTCTTTTAAATATGTACAGTTTTGGTATTATTTTTAGTTCTTTGGGGAGAGCACTGTAGAGGATTTTGGGTTGATATAGTACACTTTTGTGATACATAGCTGTTTTATGAATTTCTCTGTGGAAATCATTCCTATTCCTTGTTTCGTAGTTGTGAAATTCTCTGTTTAATGTAGAAAATTCCTCGTATTCTTTTAAGAAACATATGCTTTCATATATGTATAAAGATGGTAGCGTCATGATTTTTAATTCTTTGAAAGCTTGCCTACAAGAGTCTCTATATCCTATACCTTTTATTATTCTGACTTCCTTCTTTTGTAGTCTAAATGAGTGTTTTGTTAGACTGACGTTCCCCCGAAACTGTACGCCGTATCTTAATAAACTGTGCATGAATGAGAAATAAACACATACCTCTGTTTTAATATTACATGAGCTTTTAAGCATTCTAAGTATATAACATGTTTGACTTAATTTTTTGTTCAATGATATTACATGCTTTTCCCATCTTAAGTGTTCATCAAACCATACTCCCTAGAATTTAGTGTATGATGCTTGTTCAATCTTACACTTACACAGTTCTATTGTAAGGTTAGTTTTTATTTAATTTGTAAAATGTCTGAAGTTGATCCACGTTGTTTTTTTGCATTCACAATGAGTCTGTTTTCATTAAAACATCTGTCTGCTTCGTCTGTTGCTAATGTGACTTTTTCCTGTAAGTCAGCTTCACTATTTGCTTTAACAAACAAACTTGTATCATCAGCAAACAGTACCGCCTCTGCTTCAGATAGTTGACTTGGTAGGTCATTGATAAATATTAAAAACAATAATGGCCCTAATACAGATCCCTGCGGTACTCCATACAAAACTCTCTCGAATCTTGATGAATATGTCCTATCTGCCTGGCTTATCTCCACCTTCTGATACCTGTCTGACAGATATGATTCAAACCATTTGTGGGCAACTCCACATATCCCATAGGCATATAACTTCGTAACAGTAACTTATGGTCGATGACATCAAAGGCCTTTGATAAGTCTAAAAACAATCCACAATTTAATTCCTTTCTGTTTATGGAATTTAGAACAAGTTGCAAAAAATTGAAGATAGCTGTTTCAGTTGATTTATTTTTACGGAAACCATTTTGCGCATTAACCAATATTCTATTCTTAATAAGAAATTTGTATAGTCTCTGATACATTATCCTTTCTATTATTTTTGAGAAACCTGACAACATTGATAAAGGCCTAAAGTTACTAACATCATATTTATCGCCATTCTTGTAAAGTGGCTTTATAGTAGACATTTTAAGTTTTGATGGAAACACCCCTGTCTTAAAAGATTCATTTATAATTTCAGTGAGATGCGAGGCTATGTTTCTTGCACTTTGCTTAATGACTTTGTCAGGAATCCCATCACACCCACATGACATTTTATTTTTAACTTATTCATAGCATTTAGTACCTCTGAATCAGTTACTGGATAAAGGAACATTGTCATGTCATTCATGGGGATTTTTACCTTGCTATTGGAATTGCATTTAGTTTTAATTTAATTTATGGCTATATTTGTGAAATGTTCATTAAATATGTTGGCAATCTGAAGTGGGTCCTTAACAGTTTTACCCCCACTTTTAATGACAAAGCTGTTATCTTTTCTTTTGTGTCTACCTATATTTTTATTTATTACCTCCCAAGTTGACTTCATTTTGTTGTTACCTTTCTCAATTTAGGTATCATTATCAAGCTTCTTAGCTGCAATTATTACTTTCTTGTACAGGCTTCTATAACATTTCACATGTGCTTTCAGTACTACATTCTTCCTGACTGATTTATTTAACTTTCTGAAAGTGTCTGATGACCTTCTAATCCCCTGTGTAACCCATGTTTTGGTTTTATGTTTAGTTTTGACTCTTGTTATTATTCTTTGCATGCACAAATAATAAATATCGTCACAACTTTAGTTATACACTACCAACAGATACACATATTCCTGTTCATATATTGACTACAACAACAACACCCAACAGTTACAAATGCATGAGCTATTTATGAAACTTTTAGTACTAGGGAAATACATATACCCGTTGACATGCAGAACACAAC
This sequence comes from Schistocerca nitens, assembly GCF_023898315.1. Lineage (NCBI taxonomy): Eukaryota > Metazoa > Arthropoda > Insecta > Orthoptera > Acrididae > Schistocerca > Schistocerca nitens. The sequence goes on from NC_064620.1 coordinate 411,551,231, forward strand.
GAAAACTATTTATTTGTGAAGAGTTCTAAACTTTTTTGGTGGTTTTGGGTGACTTACCTCCAAAATTACAGTTAAGAAATACAGCTTTATGAATTTACAAAAGAAAAAAATCCCTACTCAGTTACATAAAGGTTTTTAGATGTTAAGATACATTTATATTTTATTTACATTTCACATATAAATCGATTTCAAGTTCATTACTAACATTTTCATAACTAGCATAATTAAATTTTTACATTTCTCTTTAAATCAAGTTACTGCAACTTTTACTTATGTGTATACCTATTAATGAAATGTAAAGTTTTGCAGTCACTGAAATTAACTCAAATTAAATATAAAATATGCAGAAAACATTTAAATATAGCTCATAGTAATGAAATGAAACGACTTCTGTTAGTTAAATGATGCAAGTACAAAAAATTATAATCAGTATCAGATTGGGTATAAACATTGTGTATCATGTTCTTCAATACTACGTGACATTAGAAATTACATTATAGCTTCTACTGTAGTTTATAATCAGTCCCTATTCTCAATTATCACTTATGGCAGTGAGTTGTGGACAAATGCAAAAATAAAAAACAGAGGCTTACTCAGTGAGCAATGTAGACTGCAGTGTTGGGAATTATGAAAGGACAAACTACAACTGCAGTGAACATGAAATGGTAGTGGTGAGGACATGGTGCCATGTGAATGGATGGTAGGTAGACCAGTGAAATACTTTACTAGATTCTATGGGATAAGATAGGATTGGATTGTTTGGGGGAAGAGACCAAACAGCGAGGTCATTGGTCTCATTGGATTAGTGAAGGATGGGAATGGAAGTCGGCTGTGCCCTTTCAAAGGAACCATCCCAGCATTTGCCTGGAGCGATTTAGGGAAATCATGGAAAATCCAAATCATGATGGCCGGACACGGGATTGAACCATCGTCCTCCCGAATGTGAGTCCAGTGCGCTACCACTGCGCCACTTCGCTCGGTCCATGGGATAAGAATTGCATGATGGGAGGTGGGTAAATGACATTAGGGAACATGCAGAAGTACTAAAGATACGGGTAGATGGAAACTATAGTGCATGTGGTAGTCTGGAGGAAGTCTCAAGCCACAGTACATGTCAAATGTGTGACAATTGCGATGGTAATGGAGTTCAGGTAAAGCAGAAGCACAAAAGAAACTCAGAATTAAAGGTGTCAAATCTACTATGGTGTGGCTAAATTTGCAGCACCTGGCGTGGGTGTGTAATAGCTGCATTTGGATTTACTGGAACAAAAATAACAGAATCGGTATTGACATATGATGAACTCCTCATATTTTTGAGATTTGTCTGAAACGGTGTGACCACCTTGTGAAATATGAGACAAGCTGTGGGCCATCAAACGAAAAAAAAATCATGAATCGAACTGGAATTATACCTTACTAAAATCAATCTCTCTTCAACATTAATTTCGAGAAAAGTGGAGTATGTTATGGATATTGAATACTTGCAGGTGTATTAAACTACTAAGTAGGAACATTGATTGCAATTGGGATTCATTTTGTTAACATTCTTCTCAAGCACTTACAAGCTAAAGGAACAGGAAAATATACATAAACAATCTAAAAAATTAATTCAAAAATTCTAGATCATGAAATTAATTATCATTATTTTTAAGTTTCTTTATTCCCTTACCTCTCACTTTAATACTACCATCTTGAAATAACTGAAAACCCAAATACTAACCAATTTAAAGTATCTGTTTGACCAAATAATTTTAAATTTATTATCAAGCTCCATACAAATTTTTTCACAATATCAAGGTTTTTAATATTCAAAATCTAATGTAATACAATACAAATAATGTGAATGATTTACATTCACTAATCATTTAAAACAAATTATAAATGTTTGTGTTCTTGAGTTTCTTGAGTAGAGCCTCCATTCATTGGATTAAAAATTTATCAATCTTAAAAACTATTAATCTTCTAAATAAGAATGAATATGACTAGTGTGTGGAACGAATTTAAATTTGACCAAAATATTTTTGTTGAGAGAAATATTAAAGAGAAAAAAGTTAAATGTGACATTTGCAAATATTACTTTAAGCTATAATGCTTATGGAAAAGAAGGTACATTTTAAGAAACTGATACAGGTTATGGGGAGAAATAGAAAAGTCGCATTCTTTCTTTTTTATAACTGTAAAAAACAGCCAATTATCAGTTGATGATTATAATACACCAATAAATAATTTACCAAAATTGTTCAAATTTATATAGGGTGTACATAAAGTCCAGTAACACTTTGAATTACTTATTGCACAAGATCTAAACATTGTACAGATGTCATACATATTGCATTTTGTAGAGAAGCTCCGAAAGTTTTTTTTTTACAGACGTAATTTGTAAGTAGGTTTTTATATTGGTAACGCCACATAGCGCTCTGCATGATAATCACTGGCTGTGCTGTGTGCAGTCTGTGGCTGGTTTGCATTGTTGGGCTGTTGGGTGTTAAAAGCACGTAGCGTTGCGCAGTTGGAGGTGAGCCGCCAGCAGTGGTGGATGTGGGGAGAGAGATGACGGAGTTTTGAAATTTGTAAGACTGGATGTCATGAACTGCTATATATGACTATTAAGGTAAGTACATTGTTTGTTCTCTATTAAAATCTTTCATTTGCTAACTATGGCTATCAGTAGCTAGTGCCTTCTGTAGTTTGAATCTTTTATTTAGCTGGCAGTAGTGGCGCTCGCTGTATTGCAGTAGTTCGAGTAACGAAGATTTTTGGTGAGGTAAGTGATTTGTGAAAGGTATAGGTTAATGTTAGTCAGGGCCATTCTTTTGTAGGGATTTTTGAAAGTCAGATTGCGTTGCGCTAAAAATACTGTGTGTCAGTTTAAGCACAGTCATTTGTACAATTGTTCAAAGGGGGACGTTTCATATGTCAACCCTTAGCTGAGGATACCTTACTTGAATCTTCTGACTTTTTCTTGTAGTTTGTGTAATTAGTGTAGCTTTTGTTTATTGCTAGCGTGTAATTATAGAGAGAATTTCGTACACAGTTGTGGCATGCATGTAGATTTGCACCAAGTATTTCGCAGCTGCGCTTGCAATTAACTAGATATTATTTTCAATGCTATGTTAATGTGTTTTGTTATTTTGCTCTTCAAATTGTGCTCTTCTGTGTTGTCGTGTGAAATATTGTGACAATAATGGCGTGTGAAAAACGTAATACTAGGCTTCAAAGTAAAGTGAGAAATGACAGTGAAGACGAAAGCAGTGTGTTAGCGCCGCAGAGTAATGAATTAACTAATGTTCAAAGTAGTGATTTGGTAATTGTGCATAGGGAAATGGAGCGGGCTGCAAATAATGGTGTAGGCAGTGAAACAATTTGTGAACAGGGAAGCATTATCGATCGATCGGTCGGCAACAGCTTGCCTCAGGAATCCGAAATGACAGGACACAATCTTGCAAATACTGTAGATTCAGGTTTTGCGTCCTCGCCGTTTTCTCAGATAAGTCAAGACACATTTTCTGCTTTTCAAAATGCAAATATTGGCGGTGAAAATGCACTGCCAAAAAGCATAGAGAAACACATTCCAGACACTAATACATTATTATTGCAATTAATGCACAAATGGAACAAAATCAGAGACAAACACAGCAAAAGCTTCAAAAGTTAGACACAATGGAACAAAATCAGAGACAAACACAGCAAAAGTTTCAAACGTTAGACATCACACTTGAACAAACACGTGAAGATTTAAATACTGAGTTACACAACATTGAATCGAAATGTCAAAAAGACTATAATGACGTAAAAACACAAATTTGAGAGCATTTTCAATCTATTTTTTCGCGGCATGAAAATGCATTACAGTATCACGAAGCAGCCATGAAAGAACTGCAAATTATTGTTCATGAAAATCATGAGACCTTGCAAGCTACAGTTGACTCAGTTGCATCTACTGATTCGGTTATGCAACTTGCAAAAGCCCAGGAAAACTTAAAGGACACAGTAGATACGATTTCAACACAAATGGACACTCTGAAACTTGGTTCAGAAAAACACACAGAGGAAATAATTTCACTATCGTATAAAGTAGCCGAACTTTCAGATCAGTTCACAAACTTATCTACAAAGGTAGATGATGATCTGAATGACACAAGATCTGTAGCTTTCACTGACACTGAAGAGTATGAACAAATTAGAAAATTCAAACAAAATCAGAATAAAATCAATATACAGTACAAAAGAGAAATCCGGGAAGTACAAGATCAGTTGACACAAGTAATACAAGAATTACATATTTCAGAGGACACTCGCGCTCCAGTACGGGAAGAGGGACATAGAAATACGGAGCAACCACAAAATAATAACACAGGACACTTCGGAAATTATGAAAGAAATTGGCAAGGCGCATTGAATTTTGAGATGGAACCGCCGAAACGAAGTAACAATGAGCGGTGTGCGACTCGCCGACACGATGATTTTGACTATAAGCTGTTCATTACTACACGTAAATTCAAAACATTTAAGAATTCTGGCAACGGCATACATCCACGAGCATGGCTTCATTAATTCTCTCATTGTTTTCCTCCCAACTGGTCATTGCAGCACAGATTAGAATTTATGTGTGGCTACTTAGAGAATGAACCAGCTGTAAGAATGCGATCGGTCATTCACGATTGTCACAGTGAAGGAGAATTTTATCATGCCTTCCTCTCAGCATATTGGTCTCAAGCTACACAAGACCGAGTAAAACATAGCATCATAATGATGAAACATTTCGAACAATCTGAATTTTCCAGTCTTGTGAAATATTTTGAAGACATGTTGCACAAGAATCAGTACCTGTCAAATCCATACAGTCCCTCAGAACACATCCGCATTTGCTTAATCAAATTACCTGAACATTTACGACATATTATTTTGGCAGGACGTTGCAAAGACGACATTGAAGCTTTTCAGGGACTCTTACAAGAATTAGAAATTGACAGTGATAATCGCGGAATGCGAAAACAGGAACACAACAATTACAGGTCACATCCGTCGCAATTCCGCGATGAAAGAAATAATAACTGGACACGACAAGGCTATTCTCACAACACAAATCGTGACCAAAACAGACCTCCACCCGTATGACAACCATTGGCAGAGTAGTAATAACTACAGGGAAAGACCACCTCTCCGCGGTAATGACTATCATAGAGACGATCAGAGAAACAGAAAACATGGTAACCAAAATAAATATTATCAAGGGAGACAGAATAACTTTAGACGCAACGGACCAGCGCGCAGTTACGTTTCAGGGAGAAGAAAGTAACTATGGAATCTACCGACATGAGGACAGACGATATGATCGTAATGACAGACCTGAATTGCATCAGAACTAGCGGGATTCAAACAGAGCAGGGCCCTCTCGACAAGGTGAATTTGTAGAAGTTAGGTCTCCAAATCCCAATAACGACGCGCGCCAACAAAGAGACAATAGACAATGAGTCATACCGCTGGCAGCCACGAAACGTACGTATGAAACTGACGACGCAGCTGCCGTAGCTAGTAATTACGTAAAAATGGAAGACATTAGGGACATCTTACTCCACGAACACGACGTAAAACATAACAACAATGCATATCCTGTGATTCACATTACAGTAAATGACGTACAATTTACGGCAGTACTTGACTCTGGCAGTCCCATTTCAGTAATTAGTGAAACAGCCTTTAGCAAATGTAACAAATCGAACGATTGCCCCACAATTCCGTTACGTAAGATTAAATTACAAGGTGCAATCTTTGGAAAAAGTGTAGATATACGCCAACAAACCAGCTTAGAATTCTTTTGTCAAAGCCACAGCTTCTCTATGAACTTTCTTATTGTTCCATTATTGTCGACGGAAATTATACTGGGAGTAGACTTTTTGAATGAATACAAAGCAATCTTAAACTTTCACGATGCTGAAATAAGTTTAGAGAAAGAAGGTAAGTCAATAGCTTTGAAATTTGAAGATTGGCTCTCAAACCATGACGAGAAAATGAATCGGCTTTACCTTCTGTTAGACAACACTTCGGAATTTTCTACGGAACTAGACACTAACAATCACTCTGCAAGTACTGACAGGGATGATATCGACGGCATATTTGAAATTAATGAGTTAATTCAGAATAAAATTCAAACAATTGAGAATTGTAATGACACTGGTAGGCAGGACCTTTTTGAGATTTTACAAGCACATTCCTCAGTTTTTACTCACAAAACAGGAACAATCAAGGGATTTCAATACCAATTTCGTGTTCTTGAGCATACTAAATTTTGTGTTAGACCATACGTAATTCCAGCACATTATAGGGACCGTGTTAGAACAGAAATACAATCTATGCTTGACGAGGGCATTATTGAGCCTACAGTAAGGTCATACAACAATCCATTACATGTTGTTGAGAAGAAAATTGGATCGATCAGGTTTGTCTTAGATTCGAGACAAATCAATACTATCGTTATTCCTGAAACAGACAGGCCGCAAACGTTGTACGAACTTCTTCAAAATTTTAATGGTGTAAAAGTGTTGTCTTCCATTAATCTCAGATCCAGCTTTTATCAGATCGAACTTCATCCAGAATGTAGAAAATGCACAGCTTTCCTTTGTTTCGGCGTTTGTTATCAGTTTCGGAAACTTCCTTTTGGTTTGAACATTTCTTCCACAGCGTTCATTCGCGTGCTAAATTCCATATTACCTGAGTTCTTAAAACGTCACAACACCTAATATGTGGACGATATTCTAGTAGGAGAAGCTTCATGGGAACAACATAATCGCATCCTCAACAGTTTGTTACGTATTTTTGCAGAATCTGGAATTACAGTTAACTTGGAAAAGTCTGAATTCGGTAGGTCAAAGGTGAGGTTTTTGGGACATTATTTCTTCTGAAGGCATTCAGGCGGATCATGAAAAGTTAGAAGCAATCAGAGCCATTCCAGTTCCATCCACAAAAAAACAAGTCCGCAGTTTTCTAGATCTCATAAATTTTTACCGTCGTTTTCTGAATATGCAAATTCTTGTTACACCAAAACTTTGTTCGCTCATTGGAAAAAATGCTATTTGGAACTGGGACGAACAAGCACAGTTGGAATGCAATTCTTTGAAAGAATCGCTACTTAACGCGCCAATACTAGCTCATCCAGATCTGTCACAAGATTTCTGCCTTAGCACGGATTCTTCTAAAGTCGGTCTTGGTGCCCATTTATTTCAAGAAGCCATAGAAAATGACACTACCGTTCAGAAAACCATTGCTTTTGCTAGCCGAGTGCTAACAAAATCTGAAAAAAATTATTCCGTTACTGAATTAGAAGCTTTAGCTATCGTTTGGGCATTTAACAAATTCCGTTTCTTTCTTTCTGGTAAGCATGTAAAAGTATACAGTGATCATCGTGCATTACAATGTCTTATATCTTCAAAATTAAAGAATGACAGGTCAAAACGTTGGGCATTGTTTCTGCAAGAATTCCACTTCACAATAGTCTACATTCCCGGCAAGGAGAACATTGTTGCGGACGCACTGTCACGCGCACCGGCTGGGCTTGAGAAAAGTAACACAGAAGGCAACTTCGAGAAAAATTTCAGTATTCTTTACATTCAGAAAGTCGCCTTTGAAAACTTCATCTCCACATCTTTAAAGGACATTGCTCATGAGCAAGATAAAGATCCGATTTGGAAAGACATCAAAAGCAAATGGCATGAAAAGACACACACACAGATTCAGCATTATTATCTGGTTAGAAACAACATACTGTTCAAACGCTGCACTGTTAACGACCAGCTATGGGTACTTTGCATTCCTGACGATTTTGTTAATAAGCTCATTTGGTACATTCATTTCACCTATGCACATTTTGGCCCACGAAAATGTTATCATATTCTTCGAACGAATTGTTACTTTAACAATATGGAAAAGAGAATTCGAAGAGTCTTGTCCATTTGTAAACTTTGTCAAAAGGCGAAACCATCTACTATCTGCCATCGTGCTCCGTTGTTTCCTATTATTCCTTCTAAATTAAAAGAATTTGCTGCTGTTGATCTCTTGGGACCGCTTGTTAGAACATCGAATGGATTTTCGTACGTTCTAGTCGCTGTTGAACTTACTTCAAAATTTGTTTCTTTCACACCGTTACGTAAAGCCACTGGACGGTCTGTATCCAACGCCTTTGTTAAAAATTTCTTACGTGAAGTTGGACACGTTAGTAAAGTCATTTCAGACAACAGACCGCAATTCAGATCTGCTGTTTGGTCACGCATGCTTCAGAATCATACAATCAAACCTGTTTTTATTTCATTGTACTCACCACATTGTAACCTGTCTGAACGGATTAAGAAAGAAATCAATAAGCTTTGCAGACTTTATTGTCACAGAAAGCATCAGCATTGGGACAGATATTTACGCTTATTTCAAAATGTGCTGAATGAAATGCCTCATAACTCCACTGCTTTACCACCTACTCTTGTACTGAAGTATGAAGAACCACCGGACAGAATCAGAGCGCTTGTACCTTTCCCGAATACACGTAAACTTCGACACAAAGACATAATTTATTTGGCTCCTAAAAATATAAAATCTGCAACAGACAAAAGGAGAAAACTACACGGTAAAGCAAATGCAAAGAAATTATATATTGGTCAGAAAGTTCTCATTAAAGCTCATTCATTGTCACATAAGAAGAAACACTTGAGTCACAAGTTCTTTCTAGTTTACATTGGACATTACAGAATCCGACGTATACCACATGATAATTGCGTTGAAGTTGACACTCTGCGTACTAGGAAGAGTAAAGGTTTACACATTCACTTGTAAAACCGTTTATTGAAAGATAAGCTGTTTTTTAACTTTGTCTTTGCCATATAACTTTTCACTTTACATTACTAGTATGCTTTGTCAGACTTAGAATCTGTTAACATGCAACAATGTTTGAAGTTAAATATCCAGTCAAGAACCAAGAGAACTTATTTAAACAGAAATTACCACTGCATTGTGATAGTGAACAGAGGACACAGTGTTACTGTCTGTGTACATTCTTGCTTGTTCGATGCACAATTACGTAACAACTATAAGGCTTACATACTTAGAACATATACTGCTAATGAGATTTTAATGCAACATTTTGGTTTACTTGAAAAGACATTCCTTATTTGAATTAGTTTTTGTGAGATTAAAGATGACTTCGTATTTGGTTTCTTTGACAGCTACACGATTATATCACGACGCTACTAATGTGTGACACAATTCACATTGTTGCTTTTGCGGTGTTTCTGTTTTATATCTGCACAGTTTTTCTGAATTATTCTGGAAAGTAAAACATGTTTTAGTAGTAACTTTTGTGGTACAGCTACAATGAGACAGCCTTTTTCGTAGCACAACAAAACGTTACATTATAGTTCTTTCTTGATCACGGTAAGGTACATAATAACTACGATATCTATACACATAGCATTTCACTTTCGTTTATGATGAGGTAAGTACATTGACTTCAGCAGAACTTTGCTTACAGAGAACGATAATTACGACACTTCCACAGAATTATCTTACAGCAAGACGCACATTTAGCGCTACAAGACACGCATTTGAGTGATTAATTTTGTACTTAAACCATTTATTTTTCAAGATTTTTGAATTACAAAGAAAGTTTTCTGTGATTCATTTCATTCCATTGCTGTAATCGGTAACACCTGAGGGTTTAATTACATTAATCCTCAGGGGGGTGCACGCTTACTTTGTGTACCATGTGTTTGGCAAGCACAAGGAGCCCTAGCTAATATGGTATTTGCTTATACAACTTTACACTTCGGTACCATATTTCTCTAACACATAAATTACACAGCTATCTGATCATTTAACTGAGAGAGACAAACATTTTTTTTACTACATCAGTGACACATGTTTACGCAATTACACAGCTGGATAATTTCACACTTATGAAATTGTATTTTGTCTGTACTTTGTGAACTCTTCATATTTTTTTCGGAACCATTGTGATACTATGGGAGCTTTGATGTCGTGTTTGGTATGAGATCATGATTTTTAAAGTACGTTTGATGTAGATGACACTACTGAAATGAGCAGAGAATTTTCTTTAGGTTTTGAAATTATTGCAGAAAGCTACGACGATTTTGAGATTTGGCTGAGTTTTTATGATCTTATTATTATGATGACAATGTGTATTATGCTGTTAAGGTATGTTAATGATCAATAAGCTGATGCTATATGAGGAATTTGATTATGCTATGTGTTTATTATGATGAAATATTGAAGAAGTGTCGACGAATATGTATATGTGTAATAAGGTAAGGAATAATGAGTAGTGGTTAGGCACTCTGACTTGTGAAAAAGGATGTTGGAAACCAAGAATCGTACTTTAAGAGTTATGAAATGTGTGTAAATGCGTGAATGTATCACAATGCCGGCGAAAATTTTTTGGACACTGTTATATTTACAGGATTTGGTTTCTACTTTTGTAACGCAAATTCTCGACCTGTGACATTTTTTTATGAGACTGTCACTGTAGCAGAAACTGCTGTCGTAAATATTTCGTTAAGATAGGTAAGTGACCTTGATGTAATGCGTTTTTGGCGCCCAGCTGAGAGATAGTCGTCTGAAAAAAAAAGCCATTAGTGTTTGCCTTTCAGAGGCACAGGTGGAAAAAAAAGGGAGGCCATTATCCTCGCTATTGACATTCCTTTGTAGAAAGCATTGCAAATACGACACGCTCAAACTTGAAAACATATGATTATACTGTGGAGCTCTTAATTTATGACATTTACTAAAATACCTAATGAAACGATGAGAAACATTTCACGGCTATTGTCTTGCTAGTTGAGAGAAACGCCATATGGCTTGCTTTATGTATATATTTGCTCATTTCGTTTAATATGTAGTTTCTAGCTGCACTGCAGCATTGGTTAAAATAAAATTTTATAGATGTACTAATATAAATATTTTATGCCTACAGATCCAGTAAATAACAACTTTATAATCTATTCCAAAAAAAGTGAGGGAGCACAAAAAGACATTTCCCTTTACAGGAATTGCATACATAATTTTTGTCAATGACTGGGTAACTTATTTAGTAGTGTAAGTTAAGGTGATGCATCACCCTAGTGTGAAGATGTGACGTAGGTATAAAACATGGCCATTTTTACTGTAATATTTTTTCTGCTTGAGCTTTGTCATGTTTAGATATAAGTTATTACATTTGCTGCTGCTGTTTGCCAGGCATAGTGCTACTAAATTTCACTTTGTATTACTCTGTTAAGCTAGTTTTACTACTGATTTATTTTTCTTGTTGCTGCACATTGGCTCATATTAGTTGTAATGTTGCATTGCTTGGTAATTTAGATTTACTGTAGCTTGCTTTGACAATTTCAATTTTTTTCATTGCTGTTTGTATTCATTGTTTTATGCTGCTGCATTGCCTCGTCCCTTAGTTTAGCATCTGAGCTCAGTAGATTTAAGTTAGCTTAAGAGGGGGTAAACTATATAAGAGAATAAGTTATGATCAATTGGAAGAAATGCATTGAGAAGCTATAAGAAAATGGTTTGGCCAAAAAAGTAGTGTACAGTGGAGAAAAACTATTTTTGAAAGATGATGTGAACAGAATACAAGAAGCATGCTTGGATAGGATTTTTTTTGGTGGAAACAAATGTTGAAATAAGACGAAAGATCTATGGAATGAAGTTTTGGGTTGGACTGCAGTAACAAATGTTACACTGAAAACAAACCCTGTCCTGTATTTTTGTGTTATTACACTATGTGAATGACTGTATGTGTTTAGCTAATAAGATTTGTGTTGTAGAATTTCCTGATAATATGTTATTTACCTTGTAAATATGCTTAGACATTATTTATTCTGTTTTGTTTTAATGCTCATGTGTAAAGTTGATGTTTCAAAAGTTATTCTGATGTTTTATGTATTTACTTATGTCATAATTCCTGTAACACTAATGTATATGTTAGTTCGATTCTTTTGTAAAGCCCGTACTACTACAAATGTTATCTGCATTATTATGTTTTTAATGATGCTTTCTGTATCTTTGTAATTGTATTCTGATGTTATAAAATTGTAATAAACACCAGTTCAGCAAATTAAGTAACTTGATTTTTGAAAGTCAGATTGCGTTGCGCTAAAAATAGTGTGTGTCAGTTTAAGCACAGTCATGTATAATTGTTCGAAGGGGGGCGTTTCACATTAGTGACCCAACAGACATCAATATGATAATCGAATTCTTGATATACCTGTCCCAGCATGATGGCATCGTCGACTGTGACTGTCGCTTACCGTATTCTCTCCTGGAGATCTGCTACATCATGTGGTAGAAGCAGTACATACACCAGGTCCTTAGTGTGTCCCCACAGAAGCCAGATCTGGTGACGAGGGAGGCCATTTCATCAAATAGCTGTCCCCTTCTACTGCACATCCGATCCATCGTTGTGGTAGCTCTGTGTTCAGGTACCCACGAACTTCATGATGAAAACTGGGTGTAGTCCCATCCTGATGAAAGATGAATGGAGAGTACCATTGCATTTGAGGCATCAGCCATTGCTGCAACATGCCCATGTAGGAATATCCAGTGACAGTGTTATCAGTGAAGAAGAAGGGCCTGTACAGTTTTAGACGTGACTAGGCCCAAAAAATATTTACCTTTGGGGAATCACGCTCAAATTCAATGGATTCGTGTGGATGTTTAGTACCCCAGATTTCACAATAATTACTGTTCACTTTCCCATTAGAGTGAAAAGTGGTTTCATCGCCAAAAATTAAGCAATGAACAATGCCATCCCCATCCTAATCCAATTGTTGCGGCTGTGAACAAAAAGCAAAACACTTTTATTTGTCACCGAGCGGGGTGGCGCAGTGGTTAGACACTGGACTCGCATTCGGGAGGACGACGGTTCAATCCCGCGTCCGGCCATCCTGATTTAGGTTTTCCGTGATTTCCCTACATCACTCCAGGCAAACGCCGGGATGGTTCCTCCGAAAGGGCACGTCCGCCTTCCTTCCCAATCCTTCCCTAATCAGATGAGACCGATGACCACACTGTCTGGTCTCCTTCCCCAAACCAACCAACCAACCAACCAACTTTTGTTTGTCGTCGTCATTGAGTTTCTGCACTAGCTCCAATTTGAATGTATTCATAGGCAGCTTCTCTCGCAGGGCTTTCCACACTGTCGCTGGAGACATTTCGATTTCATGGGATGCACGATGTACCAATTTCTTTGGGCTCCTTATGAATGTCTCTCATACGCACTCCACATTCACTTCACTCATATTGGGATGTCCAGTTCTCTTTGTCGGGCTCAAGCAACGTATTGTAGCCAATTTGTTGCGCCAGTGGTAAATGGCCTTCCTTGTTGGTGGCTTCTTACTGTACGTGGTTCTAAACACCCATTGAACAGCTGTAGCATACTTGTTTTTGTCGAAATCCAATGTACAGAAAGCTCACTCTGCGCCTGAACTCACCATGTTTGTGACTAGCACTGACTATCGGCAAATTACCAAACTTATGCTGTGGTGGTATATGTGAAAAAAATTTCAGGGTTTCTCTTGAAAATGACACATATATGATATCTGTACAATGTTTGGTTCTTGTGCAACAAATAATTGAAAGTGTTTCCAGACATTATGTACACCCTGTATTAAAGCTAATATATTATTTCTAGAAGTTTTTCAGTCACTAACCAGAAACTTGAAATGTAGAGTTTCAGAAAACAGAAAGGGAGGAAAACTATTAAATTTATTCCATTTCTGTAATGAAATAATTAAAATAGGTTTTATTTTTACAGTAGAAGCTATATAAAGCTGATCTTAACATCTGTTATGCGTTGTATCATAATTTTATAGCAGTACTCTTTATCTTACTGAAATGAGAATTCTGCCTTAACTTTCAATTTATTAAATTTTTGGTGTATACAAGTCTTCTTTTCTAATTGTAGTCTAACTGTATGTTTTCCTTCTCCTTGTTCACACTTAATCTCATCATAGATTCACCATTCAACTTTTCAATAATTTTAATGTTAAAACTGAAGCCCTTCACTTTCATTGCTGTGATGTTACCATTTTCCTTAAAATATTAACTTCTAGGTCTAGTTCAAGCACCATTTGTAATCCATTATTAATTCCTACCTCATCAGTCAGTTCATTCCATTCACCCAATATACATCATTTTTCTACAGTGTTTCTTACCCTCATCGATATATATAACATTTTTTCATAGCTTGTCTAACCTATCATACATCAGCCTTGTAGTTGATGTAGTGCACGTTAAAAGATATTTGTAACAGTATTATTTTCTGCACAATAATCCCTAAAACTGTACTTCATGTGTACCACATGGTCATTAATAAAAGGACCGATGACCTCTGCAGATTGGTCCCTTTCATCCCTAAACCAACCAACCAACCATTAATAAAATTTCTATCTGTAATATCTGATCGATCATTCAACAGCATCTCATACAATTGTTGTAAATCTGTCATTTACTCAGTTTTATACGTATTTTGTCATTGCCCAAATTTTCCCCACACTGAATTCAGACATCTTAGCAACAACTCGCTTCCTTGGATTTTCTTTTATTCTGTCACGATCTAAGCAAATGTCCAATTTTCCTGTCACAACTTCCCCATACATCTTATTGGTTTCAAAATAATGTGGAATGGTTTCTAATTTTATTTTCATAAAACCTTTCACATGATATTTAAACAATGCATTGCTTTTCTTTCTGCAGTCCAATACTGCATAGACATCTAAAGTTTTATATTATATTTCTACAGCTTTTTTCACTTCACTAGTTACCCAAGTTCCAATAAAACTACTTTCATCATCATTGTGATAACATTTATTTCGTTTCACTTCTACACATTTGACACACAAAGGAAACAACATTTTTCCATTTTTATTGATATACACCTACACTGGCACAACTGGATTATAAAATCCACTATGTACCAATACTTAACCTTTTATAATTTGATACCAGTTTCAGAATGATATCTTGATATATATATATAGTTTTATTTTGTTTCGCTCAGGATAATAATCATAATATTGTATAGTTGGTTAAAAACTACACATTTCATCATAACTTATTTTTGTGTTAACACCATCTGTTTTAGCTCTAAATTTTATTGGGCTAGTTTGACCACCATAAAAAGCATATCTAGCATTAAAAGTCTCAATAGTATCAGGTACCTGTATCAGTTTCTTAAGGTTTTTATCTTTTGAAGAGTTGGTCCAACCACATTCCCACCTCTCTATCAAATGATACCCATTTCGTATTTCGCTAACTCTCATTAATGTCTTTTGGTGTAGATCATCCATTGTTTCTTTTTTGTTGTTAATTGTCATAGATTCAGGTCATCTTTAGCTATACTTACTTCACCTTCATTAAGATAATGCTGAATATTATTGCCCGTGAAAGGCAAAGGTCCCGAGTTCGAGTCTCGGTCGGGCACACAGTTTTAATCTGCCAGGAAGTTTCATATCAGCGCACACTCCGCTGCAGAGTGAAAATCTCATTCAGGAATATTATTATTGTTTAAACTGTTTAACTAAGCTATGGATTTTTTATTATAATTTTCTTTCTGTTCTTTATTCAATACAGCAATTCTTCCTGCAGGCAAATATTTAGATCTGTGTACAACCATGCAACCTCCAGCAACTATTATATAACAGTATGGATCTACATTAGCTATTTGTTGGAACTGTTCCCTTGTTGCAAGCAGCTTCTTCTGTATATATATACATCGGAATTATAATAATTATTAATTTCTTTCTTCATATTCAACATATAATTTTCTTCAACTTTTTGACTATACCATTTGAGAAATACATCTCTTTTTTTTAGTTCCATAGTGTCAGCACAATAATATTCGATGTCAGGAATTGGCCGTGTATAATTTTCATTTCCCTGTAAATTTAACAAATGTGGGAAATAACTTCGCTTCAATTCTTTCAATTCAATGGTTTTGGAAAACTACTAAGTGAATGTTGTACAAAGTTACTGTATTCTATAAGTTCTAAATATAGTAGTTTCACCTACAATAACATTAATTTAGTTGCAGTGTACACAGCGTATGGTTTTATGTTATTTTAATTGTTATAATTAAAAATAAGTTTACATCGTGATCTTTAGTGTACAGTGCTTATTTTCTCCATATATCATCCAGCTATAAAATTCATCATTTGTCTTAATTTTGTAACAGTGAATCATTAAAATTGTGAGCTCTTATGAGATTTGGAACATTCATACCAGTTCCTTGTTGAGCTTCATAATAAAAAATGTATGTAATTGTCTATACTGTAGTTAGAAGGAGTTCTCTTTGGACTCTTTATCACACAATTAAATTCTTTACCTGTAACTGTTTTGCGGCATTCTCAGCACTGGAAAACGTAAGACTCTTTGAATTCTCCATTAATATAACAACTGTCTGTATTATGATTTTGAGACCACTGACTACAAAATCCTCATCACCTTTTCTTTCATAAATACCACCTCTTTGCAATTTGAATTGCATGTAACATTTATGATTTATAATTTTTACTAGTTTTTTAGAGCTTATACATAGTCCAAAGCCATATTTATGTTCCTTAGATCTCAAACAATTGCACTTATATTCTCTACACTTATAAGCAGTAGCAGTATCACAAACTTCTTGGTGATTCCCTAAGTATTTTTTGTTATAACAGTATATCTTGCAGTTTTCGCAATGTATCTTATTTTCTTTGCCGACCGGGGTGGCCGAGTTGTTCTACGTGCTACAGTCTCGAACAGCATGACTGCTACATTGCAGGATCGTATTCCACCTCAAGCATGGATGTGTGTGATGTCCTTAGGTTAGTTAGGTTTAAGTAGTTCTAAGTTCTAGGGGACTGATAAACTCCGAAGTTAAGTATCATAGTGCTCAGAGCCATTTGAACCAATATTATTTTCTTCAGTACTGTATTCTGTACCATCGCATGGTATACAAACATATTTTCTACTTTGTGTCGATGTTGTTACTGGTACATCATTTGTTACATTTATGAGAGAAATATAGCAATCCTAAGAAAGCAGCCATACTGCCAGTTATATGAAAATGGTTCTTAGCCATGTCTTTCTTGCTTTATTGCTTTTGAGGACCATGACTCATAACTAAAACTAAATTTTCAGCACATACAATAATGAATTTGGATATCTAGTAGTTGCTCAACATTTTTAATATCATCTAGAGTAAATCCTTCTTCATTATATTCTCCTAACTGATTAGATAATATGTCTGTTAACTCCTTTCATAACTAGTAATTATCTCCTACTCTGATCTACTTAATTTGATTCTCATTCAATTCTCTACATGATACAGAATTTGTCTGATACCTTAAAGCCACTGTTATTGCTGTAGGATGGCATAGATTGACATTATTATTAATTCTTGTAACACAACTTCCAGTCGTTTTATTCTAAGCTAACTTTATTATTGTTTACCTTTGCTACCTCTAGGAATTACTAACATCTGAATATTAAAGATGTTAACTTGTATATCAGTAGACTTAATGGAGGGTAGTAGATATATCTCTGTTTTATTGCACAAATACTTGAGCAGATTCTTGAATATTATTTGGTGCTTTAAATCCTGTAGAAACCATTTTCTAAGATTAATTCCATTTTGAGCTACTTGTACTATAAAATAAGTTCTTCCATTATGTAATCTGTTCTGTCACTAATGACACCAACTTTAGCAATATTAACATCATTAAAGACAGTTTTATAGTCAACAGCCCAAATTTTAAATTTTATTAAATTTGGATCTTTTTTTGCCTGAGCCAGCTATAAAATTTGCCTAAAATGTTTTATTCTATATTAATGGAATCGATTTTACCCATTGCCAACAGTACGTTTATCTACAATGCATAGATGATTTAAAGCTGAAGTTGTAGCTGAAATATTAGAATACAAAAATTAAAATGACACAATATTGTATTAGGGACAAATACAGGAAGCATTATAAAGATGTGCAGGGTAGCAAATCGCTAACCTTACATCAGATACAAATTTTATCGATGAACCATGTCTATATTCATTAATTATGAAATCAAAAATGAAATTACCTCAACAATTTAAAGATTGGCTAACTGAAGAAATTTTGCCATCAGTTTGCCAACATGGAGACTATAAGATAAAAAAAAGAAACTATATATTTCTACAGAAGCCAAACAGAACACAAAAATTATTTTATAGAATGACTACAAGAAATCAATAAAAATAATGAAGAAATAATCAAACCAGAGGAGAAATGAAGAGAAAATTTGAGAGGGACAGTTAATATGACTGTAGACACAATAAAAGAAAGAAACAAAGATATGGATAGACTATACTACATGTTGTACCTGAGGCCACCAATGGAAATTTGAGACCAACATTCGTTTTCGTGATGTTATTCAATGATAGCTGTTAGCACAATTACTATGTCTCATGAGGTCAAAGAAGAAGTTTCCAAAAACATTTGAGCAATACTAGAGATAATCATCCAAATTGTGAAGAAATTTTAAGACTTAATCATGACTACAAGTCAATAATCTCGGACCTGAGAATAAGAGAAAGACTGAATATTATTTGTTGGCATAATCAATTTAATCTTATGGATGTCTATGTACAAGAAGTTTCGATATATGATATATTAAATTTTCATCTGTAAAAGTGAAAATCTTACTGCTTGTTTCAAATTTAAATTTTAGATAACATTTATTAGAATTTTATATTCATCTAATAAACTAAAAATGTTAAATCTATCTGACTCAGTCAACTCAGTTTTAAAGTTATCAAATAATTCTGAACTTATACAAATAGTACTAACATGTATTTTAATGAGGAAACATTCTCTATCTTTTTAGTAAAATATATATCTAACTAATGCTGTATCAGTTTCATGCAGTTTTAAATTTTTAATAAATTTTTTAAAACTATTTTGTCTTTGTCTACCAAGAAATAATGTGATTTATCAGACACAAACCACTCAACATGTCTTCTTCCTTTGGCAAAACATTTTTGAGAAGATATACATTAAGATAATTGGCTTTTTCCAGCCTGTTCAAGAAAATCTCGTATTATTTGTTCTCCACCAATTGCCTTCAGCAATTGGATTAGAATGAATAACCCTTTCAGTTTCAAAAATTTCTGTGTATCTATTTTCTAAGATTTCTTTAAGGTTGCTGATTCTCACTTTATCTCCTTTATTATTAGATACAATGAAATTTGGTTAACAATTTTTATTATGAACTTTTGTTGGCTTCATTGTTATTGCTGAATGATTTCTGTTATTGTATTCCTCAACTAATTTAGGCTGTATCTATCCATTTATATTTTCCTTGTAAGTCAAATTTTTTCCAATTATCTTCTTCGGGTTATCTGTTAAATGTATCTGCAACAGATGCTTTTATTTCTGAAATAATCGAGTAATGGTTTGCAGATTTCGTGTTCTTATTTTAAATATTATTTCAAAAGCATCAGCGGCATTATTATCTGTTTTAGCTTCAACTGTATCTCCCAGGCATATTTTGAAGAAACAACAATAACTATAAATAAATATTTATATTCTTTATTTATTTTTGATATTTCTTTCAAGTTTCCAGGGTCTGTTTCTACTAGATCAGTTTGCCAAACAACATACCGAATTAAAACTTTTCTTTTTAAATTGTTTTCCTCATTTGTTTGGGTAATACATTATTAATTTCTCCACAAATAATTGGCTGTAAGCCATTGCCTACAAATTTTTTAATACGTTTTCTCTTTTCAGTCTTGCTCACTGTGAAAGACCTTCAGTCTTCTCTTTACCATTTTGTGTCACTTCTCTGTGAAGGTTATGTGATTCAGTAAATTTTCTGCACTTCAAGCAGCAGCTACAGTTATCCACTCATATAGATTACAAATAAAATCTATTAAATTTTAAATTATTTCATGATATATAACTAACTTTACGTCTACTGGTATATTTGTAACTGCTTCTTTTAATCTGATGGGAAAAATTTGATTTGTGTAACATTTTTGATTTATTACTATTATTTACTTCATATAGCTTATCGGGTACACTTGCTGTGATATGAAAACCAAAAAATTTCAGATATTTGTTTTTATTTTTACCAATAGCAATAATTCTTTTAAGCCTAAAATCGTATTCAAAATTGTGCATTTCTTGTTTGTTTCCAGTTATAAAAGTAAATTTATTATTTCCATATCTTGTACTGTATTTTCTAGTCTATTTGATGTGTCTAAAAGAAATATGTGACATGCATTTATGCTTTCCATCAAGATGTGTTCTAGGGGTATAGCTATCTTCATGAATCTGCATAACTTTTTCTTTAAGACATAAGTGAGTACTCAGCTTTGCTAACAAGATTGGAAGATTCAATTTCTAAGTATTGTTTAGTAGCTGCATCATAGCCGTTTATTGAATCTTTTATAGATACTAATCTTCTACCTTTAAAAACAATGTAACTTACAGTTGCTTTAAAAATCCTACATATTACTTTTTCAAACTGTTTGATTAAACTTCCAATTTTCTGATATATTTCATTTGTATATTTTCTGAGTTAGTTTTTCGACTGTTCATGCTGCCTTTAGGCTGCATCTAAATTCCAAACAAGTCTATTGACCAGATTCAAAATTTTGTCGAACTTATAATTATCTGAAATTAGCTTTAGCACAAATATACACAACTGAGTGCATATTATATCATTAAAATTTCGTATTCTGTCAGTATTGTAATATAGTTCTTTTTCTCCCAAATAGTTAACTAATACCAGCAGAGTAGTCAAACACAAATATTTTATCATTATTCTTATAATAGCATATACATTGCGTACCACCATATCAGATATATCCAAATTAACTATTCCACATTCTGTGCATTGTTTTTTGTGCATCAGTTAAAAAATTATCAACACTGTGTAACTGATCATTATTAAGTTTAATTTTATTTAATTTTGATTAAATTCTAGTACTAGGTAGCAAAGTATAATCAGTGCTAAAGTGATTATTTGATATAGATAAAAACTTTCATAAGGATTAATATTTATATAAACCCCAACATTTTCATCAGCAACCATACCCAATTTCCATTTTCCTTACTTTATTCTTCGAACTGTTGTTGCTGCTATTTTTTCGCTAAGTGATGGATTTTTAACATTCATTCTCTCTTTTGCCACCAACTGAAGTTCTTTGTCAACTTGGTATCCGGATTCTGACTCTTTATTATCTCTGTATGCAATATTATACCTTCAACGAGCTTCATCTAGTGGAGTTATTCCTTTATCCCCATATACTAGTCTTTCCTCTTGTTCAGCAAAAAGGTCCACAGTATGGAAAACGTGACAGATGCATCACTGGCAATGGCAAATGCCTTAAAGCACAATTGCCTAAGCTTTTCTCACTTTTTCAGTTTTATGAAATGTGTGTGCAAATTATTCAAAGTTATGATCAAATATGGACTCCTTTTGGATTATTGATAATGAAATCATCAAATTTATTTGTTAACATTTACATTATTTCAACTTTGCTGTTATAATAATTTTTATTCCAATCTATCGATTAATTCACATGTATCATTAATCCAGATTTATCCAACTAGTCTTGCTGTATATTTTTTTTATTAAATGTTCACCTATATTCTCATTTATAATCCATTTTTAAGTTAAGAGATTCATCAGTAGAATTGTACATATCATCAACTGTTAATTAATCTCCATCAAATTTTACTGGTAATTTACCAGCAAATTTAAATGTGCCCACAGGTCTTACTCCAAGAACACATTATCAATACGTTTGGTATGTTGTAGCTTTCCTTCACTTATAAAGATTTTTTTAACATTACTGTCTTTGTTTTTAATATCACCCTGAACTTCTCCATCTGTATCCTCTTCATATTTTGATAACACATCTAGTATTTCTAATTCACTTAGCATATAGTCTAATTGTGAACTTTCACATTGTTTAATTGGTAGTGTGTCGTCAAATTCATCAAAATAGAGGTGCTGTTGGTAAGGAACCATCTATTTTCCAATCTCTGTTTCGTTCAATAGATTTCAAAACTGTATCTCCTATTCCTTGGTATGTGTTAGATACAGGTTCTTCTCCTATTTCATATTTTTCTTACTCTGGTCTAGATTCTGTCATCCATTTTTTAATTCTTCTTTCTACTGTTCGTCTTTCTATTTTGCCTAGCATTCTTAACAACCTCTGGGTCATATTTTGCTAACATTAATTAAATATAAAAACATTGATAAAAATAACTGTAGTTAGTTAATAAATTTTTTAATCTATGCCCAAACTTCCTTCTTTAGGCGACCTAATCATGTGTATTGTGAAAAAACGTCGTTGGTTCATTCCAGCATTTACTTCATTTATCCTTACAAATCATGAAATTTTAATTCGTCATCAACAAATTCATGATACATGTGACTTAAACTTGTATCACTTTGCCTAAAAGTATCTAAATAATTTGGATTATCTCTTACTAATTGTTTTGGTATTTTTAATACAAGTTGTTGTCATGGTCTTCAGCCCAGAGACAGGTTTGATGCAGCTTTCCATGTTACTCTGTCGTGTACAAGTCTCTTCATCTCCGAATAACTGCTGCAACCTCTATCCTTCTGAATCTGCTTAGTGTATTCATCTCTTGGGCTACCTCTACGATTTTTACCCTCCACACTTCCCTCCAGTACGAAAGTGGTGATCCCTTGGTGCCTCAGATGTGTCCCACCAACTGATCCCTTCTTCTGGTCAAGTTGTGCCACTAATGTTACTTCCCCTCCAATTCTATTCAGGACCTCCTCATTAGTTAAGTGATCTACCCAACTAATCTTTAGTATTCTTCTTTAGCAGCACATTTCGAAAACTTCTATTCTCTTCTTTTCTACACTGTTTATCGTCCATGTAGCTGCAGAGTGGCCATGTGGTCAGAGCCACCATGTCATGGATTGTGCGGCCCATCATGCCAGAGGTTCAAGTCCTCCCTCGGGCATGGGTGTGTCTATTGCTCTTAGCATAAATTAGTTTTAAGGGGCTCCGGAACGCCCTATACTTGCAATGTTAAAATAACGCTTATAAATTACATCTTTCCTCACAAAGTATTTGAGGTAGGAAGTTGAACTTTTTACAGATTGTTTATTGGAATATGGGCTACAACTTAACACAGGGATTTTACAAAATTTTAGTTCAGTTATTAAAGATGATTTTTTTTCAATTGTAATGAAAATTCACATTTTTTTGCAATTTTTTATTTATATATTCAAAAATATACAGTTTTTTGGAAAAAGGCTGTGTTAAATTATGCAGAAGGTACTGTGTAACATTTACTGAAAGTTTGAAACAAATATGTTTGGAAGATCCTTAGAAAACATGTAATTAGTATAAGAAAATTAAAGTTTTGGGAATCGAGCGACAAAGATTGGATTAACTTTTTAGTGCATTCCAGGTCCATAGGATGGATTATCTTCATCCTCTGCAAACTCCTCCTCCAGCTTCCTCTTGTTCCTCCTCCTGTTTACTCTTGCTTGTATTTCTAGACTCTTTACAGCCCGGTCTGCAGCCCGAAGGCAATCCTTGTCTAAAGTAAGCATCGCTCGTACCATGTTAGAACTTATCTTCATTCCCATATTTCTAAATACCTTGCACCTTACAATGTTGCCATCATTGAAAGTCGCAACAGCATCATACACACCAAAGTGAAGTGTTTCTATTCCAACAAATACAGTCTTGGGGATTCTCGACCATATAACACTATTTACACTTTCATTGGGTTTTGAGTTTTTCCGTGAATACACTTTTTCAACAGTTCAGGTGCTGCTAAGTCTCTGAAAACAGGTTTTATCACCTCCATTATTACATGCGGCAGACTATGCTTATGAGTGTACACTTCACCAGTTAGCAATCCTTTGTTATATTTACACCAACTGTCTTCTTCTTTGGGACACAAGCTATGTTGGGGATTTTCATCGTCTTTATTGTTTACAGTAATAACACATACCTTTGGCTTTCCAACATTTCTCCTTTTCTTAAAAGCCTTCAGAGGATTTATAATAACTTTACTTTTACTCATTATTATACTTCAACAAAACAGAGACTCAAGAAACAGAATTAATTACGAATATTTTCGAGATAACGACAGAGTAAATAAACATGAAACAATCGACAATCACACCAGCGATATATATTGAACCATCACAGGTTAGCCACAACACATACTTTATCTCAAATCACTAAAATGTACCTGATAAACACGGACGTTAATAATAACACCATTTGACAGCAGTTTAACAGCGCCACAGTGGGTCACGCCCATGTAGAACACATTTCAAAAAAAATTTAAAAATAGTTGTAGTCTTCAGAATTGAATAAATTATATATCTATTAAAAGGTAATAGTCTGCAGATTCAGAAAACGCAAAAAAGTAAAAATTGAACTTTTCATGATTTTGAGCCTTTCCGGAGCCCCTTAAGTTTGTTTAAGTAGTGTATAAGTCTAGAGACCAATGTCCCCAGAAGTTTGGTACCATAGGAATTTACAAACATTTGAAAATTTTTTTCATCCTTATTTCATTTCAATAAAAAAATACTTTCAGGAAAGACTTCTTGACACTTAAATCTATACTCACTGTTAACAAATTTCTCTTCTTCAGTAACGCTTTCCTTGCCATAGGCAGTCTACATTTTATATCCTCTCTACTTTGACCAACATTAGTTATTTTGCTCTGCAAACAGAAAACTTATTTACCACTTTAAGTGCCTCATGTTCTAATCTAATTTCGAGTGTCACATGATTTCATTCGACTACATTCCATTATCCTCATTTTGGTTTTTTTGATGTTCATCTGATACATCTACATCTACATGACTACTTTGCAATTCACATTTAAGTGCTTGGCAGAGGGTTCGTCGAACCACAATCATACTATCTCTCTACCATTCCACTCCCAAACAGCGCGCGGGAAAAACGAGCACCTAAACCTTTCTGTTCGAGTTCTGATTTCTCTTATTTTATTATAACGATAATTCCTACCTATGTAGGTTGGGCTCAACAAAATATTTTCGCATTCGGAAGAGAAAGTTGGTGACTGAAATTTCGTAAATAGGTCTCGCCGTGACGAAAAACGTCTTTGCTATAATGACTTCCATCCCAATTCGTGTATCATATCTGCCACACTCTCTCCCCTACTACGTGATAATACAAAACGAGCTGCCCGTTTTTTCACCCTTTCGATGGTCTCCGTCAATCCCACCTGGTAAGGATCCCACACCGCACAGCAATATTCTAACAGAGGACGAACGAGTGTAGTGTAAGCTGTCCCTTTAGTGGACTTGTTGCATCTTCTAAGTGTCCTGCCAATGAAACGCAACCTTTGGCTCGCCTTCCCCACAATATTATCTATGTGGTCTTCCCAACTGAAGTTGTTCGTAATTTTAACACCCAGGTACTTAGTTGAATTGACAGCCTTGAGAATTGTACTATTTACCGACTAATCGAATTCCAACGGATTTCTTTTGGAACTCATGTGGATCACCTCACACTTTTCGTTATTTAGCGTCAACTGCCGCCTGCCACACCATACAGCAATCTTTTCTAAATCGCTTTGCAACTGATACTGGCCTTCGGATGACCTTACTAGATGGTAAATCCTCCTTTCAAGACACTGTCCATTCCATTCAGATGCTCTTCCAAGACCTTTGCTTTTAATACATATGAAATAAATAAAACATTCTATTCCTTCTCAAGTGCCTCTATTAAAATATTCTCTTACTATCTACTGGTTGTCAAGAATGAAGTCATCAAATGTAACAACTGTATTATCTCCATATTCATCTAGTGGTATAATTTCCTCATTATAATAAATAAAAGTAGCTATATTTTTATTATTTTTCTCTTCAATTATTTAGCATCTGGCTATAAATTCCCAATTTTTTGGTTGTTTGAATAAACGTACAAGTCATGATTTTATTTGTTCCACCAATCTGGAGCTAAAATGTGTCAATCATTGATGTGGCTTTTCCAAAACCACTTGGTCTTATTGTTGCTGATCAAACAGAATTCCATGAAAGCTTACCATGTTTATTTTTTGATTTCTTCTCTGAAGTTCTTATGTTGGGTCCCAATCTGTTTTCATTTAATTAAATAAATTTTTATTAAAATTAAGTAAGTCATTTATCTCAGTTGGTTGGTAAGTTGTCTGCTCCCCCCAAGAAAGATGGACTGTTCCCATACAAGAAAGCTATAGTAGTGTTGCAATAGTTGGTTTTTATACAAATTTTTAACTCCAAATATTACTTAAAAATTATAAATTATGTTGTGGATAAACAATAGAGATTCCTGTAGGTCAATAGAGTGTAAGAAGTTCAAAAATATTATTGTTATGAAAAGACAAATTTCACACTAAAGCAAATAAATTTTAAATAGAGCAATTACTGAGAATGATGTTAAATTATACGTGGATATAAAAGATAGTAGTGGAGGTGTGCTTGGTTTTAGTGGTTCAACTACTGAAGATAGTAAGAACCCTGTTGCTAATGGTGTGCCTAAATTTATTCTATTTGAAGTAATGAATATAAATTTTAATGTGGCTGACAGAACGTTTGTAAAGCATATTGATCATTTTCATTGAGAAAGTAATATTATTGCTTCATTCAAGTCTAATGCTTACATTGATGGACCACTAATTCATGAACCACATTATCTAATAAATTTTCCAATTTGGGATTTATAAATAACTGTAACTGATGAAAATGATAATTCGATTGACTTCAGTGGTATTATTGTTACAGTTATTTTAGAAATGGCTTAATAAATTTTTATCTGTATTACATAATGAACAAAATAGAGATCTATCAGTTTTGTTCATTGCAAATCATTAGACCTAATGGTACAAATTATCCACGACATGATGAAAAATCCAATAAAACGTGATTGTCAACTATGTGGCAAAGCTTTTGAAAGTTATCATCATAAAGAAAGGAAACAATATATTGTCTATAATGCAGCATCCTTTTATTTCTTCAGTTGGTCTTATGCGATTGACATCATCTCTAGCCAAAGAGTTAACGATGTAGAGCCACATCCTCAGTAATGGAAAGATAAAAAGTAAGAGAAATGAAGTACTTTTTCGTTTAGAAATATTTGGTGGATTTTCCAAACATTATAAAGAAATTACTTCCGAAAGAAATTTAAATCCAACTAGATATCACCAACTACCATATTTCTGCAGAATTTGATTGTTTTATTTCATTTTTGTTGTTTTCAGACAAAAATGAAGAATAATTGGTTGACTGGCTCTTCCTTGTTTGATCACATCTGTTTAAGGAATTTCTATAGAAAGACTAGAGAAAATTAATTCTTCTTCAAGAAATGTGGAATCTAGATTCACTAAATAATTATCTGAAATCATACGATGCTTCCTACACTTTAAGAGTCACATAACTGAATAGTGATGTCATTACAAGTTCCTTATCCTATCTACATTATAAATATTTCTAGAAGAATGGACATGTTAACTATTGAGAAAACAACAATGACGCTGTGTACCAAATTCAGTGCTAAACTATGAATGATACACTTGTCAACAGAGTCAAATATGTTAAAAAATTTTTACATAAGGTTCGCAGCACAGAATCTTTAGTGAAAAATTTTAAGCATAGTAAATTTTTAGTCTATGTATATGGAGGCTCTACTCAAGAAGCTCAATATTGCAAACAGTTCTAATTTGCTTAAAAAATTAGTGAATTAGAAGTAAATAATTTATACTATGTTATTAGCTGTGAATATTTGAAGACTAGATACAGTGAGAAAATTTGTGTGGAGCTTGGTAATAAATTTTAAAAATATTTTGCCCAGTAGATACTTGAAAATAATCAGTGGTTGGGATTCTCAGTTTTTTAAAGATGGTAGTATTAAAGTGAGATATGTAGGAATGAAGCAACTTTATGCATTCTGTGATCTAGAATTTTCTGTCTTTTTTGTACATATTTTCCTTTCTTCTTTAGTTTGGAGGTACTTGAGAGGAACATTAACAGAATGACCCCCAAGTACATTCAATGTATCCACTTAGTAGTTGTTATGACAAATTTTTCATAAAATCTTAAAAATTTATCATGAGTTGCCATGACCCCACCCCTCCAACGCCCACTAGTAGATATTCTGGCTTCTGACGGTTCACATATAGCTATTAATGAAATAATTTATTGGCCCTTTATGAGTAATATGTTTTACACTATTTATTGTTATATGGTGTATATTATACATTAATTTTTCACTGTACTCGACTTACCCATTTTCCTTTTTAAAATATCTAGCCCACCTATCAGATCAAAGAGACTAACATTTCATGCTCTGACTCATAAAATGACAGTTTTGCTGTTCATGGTGATTACATCCTCCTGAGTAGTCCTTAGTCCTTAGCCAGAGATCCAAATGAGGGACTACTTCATTTCCAGAATATTTTACATTTTAGGCAGTAGGATGACATCATCATTAAGCCATACCTTAGATCTGCATGCCATTGAGAAAAAATACTACCCTAGCTTCCTCTTTCTCTCAGTTGTTTGCTGCACCAGTGCACCAGCTTAGCAAGTTCATACTGGCTATTGTTGATTCTTTACGCCAGCTATTCTCAAGCTTGTTAGCTCTGTAAACCACGAAACAACAAACATAAATTAAATTTATACTTCGTGATCTCCCCAACCCCCCCCCCCCACCATCCAAAGAAACAATAACTGTAAGCCTTGGTACTTCTATCTGTATTTTGACTGTAACTGTAAATGTAAAAATAAAATTATTTAATGTTATGTAACCACAGTGCATGAATTTTATACATGATGAAAACACGTATAGTCTAAAAAATATAATACGCCTATTCCCATTATTTTATGGCACTGCAGTCATAACGATGAGTAGGAATTGAAATCGACAGTGCGTTGTTTTCTTTCAAGTTCTCTGCAGTGAAGGCACTATGCCATCAAAAATAGTTCGACACTTGGAAACTAAACATCCAGCTCACGAAAACAAACCGTAGGAATTTTTCGAAAGAAAACTGCATACCTTGATAAATTAACAAACTTCTATTTGTAAGTCAAGCCATACGGATAACAGTGCTGTTGAAGCATCTTATACCATTAAGATAGCTAAGATATCCAGAACCCACAAAGTCGCCGTAAACGTCACGTTTCCTTCTGCAGTTTATGTGGGCAGTGGTTTAGCAGGCGAGGAAGAACAAAAAAAAAAAAAAAAAAAAAAAAAAAAAAAAAAAAAAAAAAAACTGAAAAAATCCCGCTTTCTAACAACCTAAAGCAAGGCGAGTCGATGATATGGCTGACGATTTTCGTGATCAGAAAATTCAACAAGTGAGCTGAAGTGAATTTTTTTTATGAACGTATGTAGCAAACATATCCCAGTTGGGGTGTTCTGTGAGGTATGAATGTTATAGGGCTACGTCAGTCAAAGGAAATATTTTGTTTTGCAAAACATTACCGGGTCACGCAACAGAACATTGTCTATTTGATGTTTTTTATGTAGCTACTAGAAACTGTACCAACATAGATTGGACAAAATGTTTTGCAGGATGTAGTAATGGTGCAAAGGCGATAACAGGAAAGGACGTTGGATTAATGAAAATATAAAAAGTACGTTTTATACCGAGGGCAGAATGAATGTACCGCTTCCTTCACAGAAATGTTCTGGTCACAAAAGACACACCGGAAAATAACTCAAATTCGTTTTGAAGCTGGAAAAACGGTTATTTTATTAGAAGATGACAGTTACAGAACGATCTGTTTTCTAATCTTTGAAATGAAATAGGTGAAAATAAAAAAAAGTCTTTTTTCTCATACAGATGTTGGTAATTGCAAGGGGAAAGTGTTGACACGTGTGTTAGAATTGCGAGATGAATTAACGATATTTTCCAGTATAAACAACACCATCTCTTTGTTTTTGCGAAATAATGAGGGTACTTTGCTGTTGGTTTATTTGATACACTTTCGCATTTAAACGTTGAATGTGATTTAACAAGGAAGTGATAAACATATTTTATTAGTGACAGGCAAGGTTCATGCTTCCGGAAGAAAACCAAAAACGTGGATATAGTCACACTCACTTCGGAATATATTGGGAAAAGTTCGTATGAAGAAGACACTATTGTGACCACAGTTTCGATAGCATGAAGATGTATTTGCGTGAGCTAAAAACTCAGTTGACGGAGTATATCCGGAAAGTTAACATCCTAGAAGATAAACATGATTTCTGGAAGAGATGGGTACTGAACCCATCCAGTGGAAATGTCATTACCGCTGGTAAGTTACCAGTTGCGATTCACGATCAGGTCTTCCAAATTTCTGCCGACAGAGCTCTACAACTGCAATTTACATATGAAGATTTAAATACGTTTTGGCTCGCTCGTGGGATTGAATATGAAACTTAGTCGCAGAAGCATTGAAAATATTAATCCCTTTCGCCACGTATTTTCTTTGCAAAAAGCTTTATTCCTGTATGGATGGGAAAAATGCTAAATGCGGGAATCTTCTTTCATAACCCGAAAATAATTTGGTTTTGTATTTCTAATACAGATCCACTTACAGATAAACATTTAAATGAAAAACAAATGCAACCATGACATTAATTTCCATCCTGACATATTTACAATAAGTTATTTTTTCTCATAAAATGATTTCTTTACTCGTTAGGCCATTTTGCCACATCATTTTTAATATTACCTCTACCCCCTTGGTGCTCGAGACCCCCCCCCTCCTGCTTGAGAAACAGTGATCTACACTATTGCCTCTGCTGCTACAGAAGTGGCTGTTCATGAATTATAGGTTTGTCTATCCTCTCCTCCATTGTAATTACACTTACAGCACGGCTGTCTGTATCGTTGAGGCACACACTCCCCGCCAACGCCCGTGGTTCATTGTAGAGAAATATGTAGCTATAGAGGAATAAAAGAGGATAAAAAACAGAAAAATTCTATCATATTGGTGATGCTGTGGGAAAATGGGGAAATTTTAGAGGAGAAATTTGCGAATATTAGGCTGTTTTTTTTTTTATAATTAAAGAGAAAATGTTCTGTAGCAGGCTGTAATATAGACGATCTTTATTTAAGTCGTCCTTTTTTCATATTTCGTTTAAGCACATCGGAGTGCATAAAGATTAGGTAAACGGTTCTCTTTCCAGGCTAGTTGAATTATTAACACCCCTCTGCCCACTTTGGACGTCGTAGAAAAACGATTTAATGTAAACTGAAGCTCTTTAAAGACGTCGTTGCCTGCTGTTACCAGTGACTTTTTTGTGATACTTTATACAAGGTGAGCCCGAACTCCACCGACAAAATTTAGATTGTTCAGCGATGTTTCCTGAGTACTTTGGCGTTATGAGCCCGTGGTGTGCTCTGGCTCTTTACAGAGTAATGACGTAATTATGATCTATAAACTTTATTACTGCAGTTACCTTTGTTTCTGGGCAAAAACTGAACAATCCTGAAATATTCTAACACCAATTCAGGCATTACAATAAGCATATTAATGCAACAATCCTCGGACATATGCAGATATATTCTGCTGTG
The DNA here is from genome assembly GCF_023898315.1 of Schistocerca nitens. NCBI lineage: Eukaryota > Metazoa > Arthropoda > Insecta > Orthoptera > Acrididae > Schistocerca > Schistocerca nitens. The sequence continues at coordinate 411,582,816 of NC_064620.1, forward strand.
CCTGACGTCATTACGGGAACGGATCAACATAGCATCGTTTCAGAGCGCTTCCGTACCATAAACGGGGTGCATATCTGCCAATTCTTCATCAGAGACCGTGTTCATACTACTTTGTACCGCTGTTACCATGTAACTAACACCTTTGAGAAAGTGAAAAATTTGTCTGCAAATAAGATACACACAACGCATACCTTCGACATCTGCAAAGAGAAATGGGGTAAGGAATCAAACGAAATGCCATTATTCTGTAACGAGCCACTGAAGAGCACAGACGTATTATGCCGCAATATCCAAATACCTAGCCGGCCGTTGTGGCCGAGTGGTTCTAGGCGCTTCAGTCCGGAACCGCGCTGCTGCTACGGTCGCAGGTTCGAATCCTGCCTCGGGCATGCATGTGTGTGATGTACTTAGGTTAGTTAAGTTTAAGTAGTTCTAAGTCTAGGGGACTGATGATCTCAGATGTTAAGTGCCATAGTGCTCAGAGCCATTTGAACTATTTGAGTCGCCGGCCGAAGTGGCCGTGCGGTTAAAGGCGCTGCAGTCTGGAACCGCGAGACCGCTACGGTCGCAGGTTCGAATCCTGCCTCGGGCATGGATGTTTGTGATGTCCTTAGGTTAGTTAGGTTTAACTAGTTCTAAGTTCTAGGGGACTAATGACCTCAGCAGTTGAGTCCCATAGTGCTCAGAGCCATTTGAACCATTTTTTGAACTATTTGAGTCCGCAGCTCGTGGTCGTGCGGTAGCGTTCTAGCTTCCCGCGCCCTGGTTCCCGGGTTCGATTCCCGGCGGGGTCAGGGATTTTCTCTGCCTCGTGATGACTGGGTGTTGTGTGATGTCCTTAGGTTAGTTAGGTTTAAGCAGTTCTAAGTTCTAGGGGACTGATGACCATAGATGTTAAGTCCCATAGTGCTCAGAGCCATTTCAACCAGAAACCTACGTCGATGCAGGATTTCAAAGAAATCTTAAAACCTCAGAAGCATTCACTGACTTATCAGTGGTCTACGATAGAGCATGGAGAGAAGGCACAACTTACAACCTTCTTCACATAGTCCCTTGCAAACCAACTGCTCCAATTATTAACGTGATCCAGTATAAGCCCCCCCCCTCCCCAGTAATCCCACGACTGGATACCTACAACAAAGTGCTCAATTGAAGTCAGAAGAGATCTAACGGAGTAGCTAGATATAGTGGGGAATGGAAGCTCCAAGCAAAGGCAAGAAAACGGGGAGTCCTTGCTTCCATGTAAGTAATAAAGTCTCCTGAAGAAAACTCAACAAACAGTTTGAAAACACCGCACTTACAATAAATCACCGAAGTGCTTGGAAATCTATCAAAAACAGTCGAAAAATTGCAAACAACTGACAACATAATGCCAAATCTGTTTGGTATTGAAACACATCTTCTGAGTGCTTTAGAGGGCTAGCAGAGGGAGCTTCGTTGGAGAGCGGAGCAGCGAACACGAGGGTGGCGTGGTTGTCTGCAAGTGACTGTGGTCACCAAGAGAGGGCGCGCCGAGCCGAGCGGTACGGTACCGCTGGGCAGTGACTCACGCAGCAAGGACAACCGTGGACTCCGCATCTGGTGGCGTGGCGGACAGCGCAGAGAGGAAGACCTATCAGTTATTTACTTCTCAGCTATTCTGTACCGTGTGTGGGTGGGCAAGGAATCAGCGAGGTCAGTGGAACTGTAGCTGATGTTCCACTACCTGCTAAGATAGACGGTACCTCAAGCTGGGGAATCCAAGCATCTCCAGCGGTAATTCAGTTGAATACCGCCCTTCGATTGTGCTATTCTGGTACCAATCGAAGCGATAGGAGTTGCAGGTTCCACCAGCCAGCAGCCAGCAGCCAGCAGCCAGCAACGGTCCCCGCCGGCAGCCAGCAGCGGTCCTCGCCAGCAGCCAGCAGCGGTCTTCGCCAGCAGCGGTCCCCGCCGGCAGCCAGCAGCGTCCACGCCAGCAGCACGCAGCGGTCCTCGCCTGCACCGGCCCCAGCCAGTAGCCAGCAGCCAGTAGGCAGCATCCAGTGGCCACGAGCGGTCACAGCCAGCGGCCAGCAGTGGTCTTAGCTGCCCCCACCATCCGCCAGCAGCAGCAGCAGCAGCAGAGGCGTCCTCACCAGCCAGCCAGCCGGGTCGCCCCCCCCCCCCCCCCAGCGGAAGCAGAGTGGGGCTTAGGCCCCAGTCTCCTTCGTCATTCTCCGTCCCTTTCTCCTCTGTGTCTCTCGTCGCCCTGCCCGTCTCTCGTTTGCTCCTTTGTCTAGTACTGTGTTTTTTCCCCCTTATCATAATGTCAACCCCCACCACCTCTTCTACAGCCACCACCACTGCCATTATATACACCTCCCCCTCCGCTGCTGCCACCACTATCACGTGGTGTGCCGCTTCACTCCCCCCTCAGTCCATCCCACCACTCCTCACCCTCTCATCTCCCTCCCTATTTGTCGCCCCGTCCCCGGCTCCTCCCTCCCGCGCCTCCTCTGATCCCTTCCCTCCACTCCCTCCCTCTGCTCCTTCCGTTTCTGCAGCCCCCACCAGGGTGGTCGCCCGGCGGGCTACGGCCCACGCTCCACTCTCCCCTTCCCCTTCATCGTCCTCGTCATCACCATCGCCTTCGCCATCGCCCTCACCATCTCTGGCGCCGACTCCAGCCCTGGGATCTGCCACTCCCCGCCACATTCAAGTTGTTCCCATCCCCCACACCTCCTCCGCCGCCGTCAAGCGCCCCAGCGCCACCCCTGCCTCCTCTGCTCCCAAAAAAGGCTCCGCCTCGTCCCCCTTCCCCCACCCATGATGCCATGGATGTCTTCCCGCCCGTCCCTGCCCCCTCCTCCTACCGCTACCTCCTCTCCGTCCTGATCCCTCCCTCCTTGAAGCCCAGAACCTCACCCTCTTCCTTCGCCAGAATTGTCCTGGTGCCCCCATTTCCCTCCTCGTCGTGATTCGGTGCTCATCTCCTCACCCAGCCCTACCCTCCACACAGACCACCTTTCCCACATCCCTGTCACCCGTTTTGGCCCTCATGCCTCCCTCACCCCTGCTCCTTCGCCACCTCCCTCCCACCAACCCCAACCCCCGTGTCGCCCGCCGACCCTCACCGCCGTGATCACTCGGCTCAGTCCGGCGATCACGGAGGAGGAGGTGTTGGCGGAGCTTCAGGCCCATCCCCATCTGGAGGTGCGTGCGGTTTGTCACATCCACAACGCTGCCGGCCCCACCCGCCTTATGCGGGTTTTTTCTGAGCACGCTCCCCCCATAGACTGTCTCCTGAAGGAGGGTGCCCTCCTTTTTAACCAACGTTATAAAGTTGACCCCTCCCATTCCCCTCCTCAATCCCTCTGCTGCGAAAGGTGCTTGCGGTATAATGCGCACCCAACATCTGAGTGCCGCGAGGCCCCCACCTGCCCGCACTGTAGACAAGCCCACTTTTTACGGCAGTGCTCCAATCTCCAGTCCCCCCCCCTCCTGTAATACCTGTAACCTCCCTCATCCTACCTACTCCCAGAAGTGTAAGGCCCGACCCCCTCCTACCACTCCCAAACTCACCGTTCCCGTCCGCCCTCTGGACGCTCCCACCCCTCCCGGCAACTCCCTTCACCCACCCCCTACCGCTGAGGACATCATCAGATTCCTCACCATCGTCCTTCAGAATGTTCATCCTTTTCAGCGCCCGCACACCCTCCAACAGATCTCCCTCGCAGCCCGTTCCGTTTTCCAACTCAAAATGTACGCCACCTACTCCACCAACCAGGCCCATTTCACCTTCTCCCGTCTTGACACCCTCGTTTAAATCCCTGTCATGGCGCGACAGCACCGTATCCTTTTCAACAACATCCACTCCCTTCCCGCCAACAAGAACCTCTTCCTGCACACCCTTGCCACCCACCGTGTGGATGCCTTCCTCCTCAATGAAACCTTCCTGCAACCCCACCACTCCGTCCACACTTCGCCCTACCTCCTCCACCACTCCGATAATCCCCTCCAAATTGCGCATGGCGGAGTTGCCATTGGGCATCACCGCCAGATCTCCGTTCGGCTCCAACCTCTCCTTCCCGACCCCACCGAACACCTGATCCTTAGTCTCTGCTTCCCCGGCCTTACCGTTACCTGCGCCACCATCTATGTCCGCCCCAACGCCCCTATTCCCTTTGACTTCCTCTCCCACATCGACTGTACCTTCTCCTCCTACGTGATCGCCGCCGACCTCAACATCCATAGTCGTTCCGCTGCCCAGTTACGGCGGTGGCATCGGTTCCTCTCCTCCCTTCAAGGCGGCCTCATCCCCATCCCCCAGCACACCCGTCCTGAATCCAACTCCACTGCCGATGTTATCCTCTCCTCCCCCAACCTCCTTGGCCGCATAACGGAGGATGTCCTGGAGCCTATTGGTAGCGACCATCTCGCTGTCCTCCTTACCCTTTCAGACGGTCGCCGCCCCCGCTCCGACCCTCGTAATGACCCTCCCCCTAAGTACGTCCATGACTATTCCTGCGCCAACTGGAATGCCTACCGGGATACCCTCTCCAGCCAGGTCGATAGCCACCCTTTTACCTACCACCACCCTGATGATGTCACCCATGCCGCCTCCTTTCTCCAGCAGACCTTGTCTGAGGTCGTGCAGGCCCACGTCCCTACTGTCGCCATCCACCCCCACCGTCCTACCTTACCCCCACAGGCCGTCCTCCTCCTCCATGAATCTACCGTGCCTTCCTCCGCACGCGTGACGCAGACACACTACGACGCCACCGGCAACTCCAGCGACACATTCGTAATTTGCTCGCGGCTAAGAAACGCCGGGACTGGCGACAGACATGCACCCGTTTAAATGCTACCCTACCTATCAACTCGTCCAAGTTCTGGTTAGCCTTCCGTCGCCTTACCAGAACTAAACCCTCCCCCTACTATCCTCTTCTCCATGATGATCACCCTTTTCCTGACACCCTTAGTAAGGCCAATCACTTTGCCTCCTCCCTCTCCGATGTATTTTCCATCCCCAATGATCCCCAGTTCGATTACTCCCTCTTCCCACATATCCGTGATCGAACTGACACCTCTGTCCCTCCCCTCGCTCCTGGTTTCCAGTACTTGGACAACATTGCACACATGGAACTCAATGCCCCTATCACTACACTGGATCTCATTGCTACACTCCGCACAAAACGCAACACCGCTCCTGGTCACGATCGTGTCACCTACCGTCACCTTCGTGAAGCTCCTGTCTCTTTCCTCTCCACCCTGTCCAGGCTCTACAATGTAGTCCTGTCCACCGGTTACTACCCCGACCTGTGGAAAACCTCCCGTATCCTCATGTTCCTTAAACCTGGCAAACCGCCGTCCGCTGTCTCCTCCTACCGTCCCATCAGCCTTACCTCGGTCTTCAGCAAGGTCCTGTAATCTATCCTCACCCGACGCATCCACCAGCATCTCCGCCAGCACCGCCTCCTTCCCGTTACCCAGTGTGGCTTTCGGCCGTCCTTCTCTTCCGACGACCTTCTCCTTCACCTCACTCATCTCCTTTCTGACCAGCTTAATTCCCATCGCTCCGCAATCTTCCTCTCCCTGGACCTCGAACGTGCTTATGACCGCGTATGGCATTCCGGTCTCCTCTTCAAGCTCCAAACCTTCGCCTTTCCCATTAACTACGTCCATCTGATCGGCTCCTTTCTCTCCCGCCGTCCTTCCTATGTCACCATCCATAACACAGATTCCTACACCTTTTTCCCCTCCGCCGGTGTGCCCCAAGGCTCCGTCCTCTCCCCCCTTCTGTACCTTTTGTACACGGCGGACATGCCGCCGCCGTCACCCCCTGTCCACCTTCTCCAGTTTGGCGATGACACCGCCTTCCTTGCCCTTGCCCCCACCCTGCAGCGCTCCCAACACCTTCTCCAATCCCATCTTGACCGGTTCACCGCTTGGTGCAACCAGTGGTTGCTCAAGGTCAATCCCTCCAAAACCCAGGCGATCATTGTAGGCAACACCACCCCTTCCTTCCACCTCCTTGATTTCTATCTCACCCTCTATTGCCGTCCTATCGCCCTCACTCCCACCCTTAAGTACCTTGGCGTCACCCTCGACCGTCGCCTCTCCTGGACTCCCTGGACAATCCAAGCCAAGTCACACTCCCGACTCAGTCTCCTCAAGCTCCTCTCCGGCCGTACGTGGGGTCTGGACCCCTCCACCATCCGCCACACCTATAAATCCCTCATCCGCTCTATCCTTTGTTATGCCCATCCGGCTTGGATCTCCGCCCCCCCCCCCCCCTACCTTTTAGAAATCCCTCCAAATCCTTGAACACCATGCTCTCCGCCTCGCCTATCGCATCCGTCTCCCCTCCGCCACGCGGATCCTGTACGATCTCATCCCCTTCCCCCACCTCCTCCTTTTCTTTGAAAGGATACAGATCCTGTACACCTCCTGTAAACTCGATCCTCCTCACCCACTAGTCTCCCCGATCCTCTTCCACCCCTGCCCGCTGCCGCGCCTGTACTCCCACGTCCCACCCGGTCTCCATCTCTCAACCCTCATTACCCTCTCCCGAGGTGGCTTCCACCAGCTCCCCCTCCCTGATGATGTCCTCCTCCCCTCCATCTACCTCTCCTATCAATTTTGACACTGACCCACCCCCCACTTCCGGTGTCCTTTCCTTTAGGCACCCTCCCTCCCTTCTCTTCCCTTCCCTTCTCTTTCCTTTTCCCCCGTCCCTTCCCTCCACCACTCTTCCCCCGGGCTTCCCCTCCCCCTTCCTCCCTCACCCTCTCTCCCCTGCCCGTGGCATCTCTGCTCTCCCCTCTCGCTCTCCCACTCCCCTTCCTCCTACTCCTCTCTTGGCAGGTCCCCGGACTCGTACACGCTCAGTTAACATTCGCGCGCCGGAGATCATCGCCGTCAGTGTTTCGTGTGTGTGCCTTCGTTTGTGTGTAGTGTTGTTCGCCGTCACGCCACCACCGTTCACGTGCCGTCGCCATCATCCGTGTTATGTGCACCGTGTCGCCTAGTAATAGTGATGTTTCTCGTCCAGCGTGAACGGCTCCATGTTTTTTCGATTTTTAGTGTCTCCTTTTTTTGCCCACCGTTTTTACTGTCTACTCTGTGCCACCTTTATGTACTACTTGTTGTCAAACTCAAGGCTGAAGAGCGGCGTATTGTGCTGCTGACAGCCCGCCTTTGTATAAGGTGTTTAAAATCACAATAAAGAAAAAAAAGCTGGGGAATCGGCAGATTTCGACACCACTGAGGCGATGTTTCTGCCATAGGGTTGTACTCGAGAATCTAATTCAGTGTATTACAGATCTGTTCCATACAGGTAGGTATGACTGTCGAGAACGTAGGACTCTTGCGCTACTGTAGCTGACGACTGGTAATTTGATAAACTATGCTCGATTTTGTCGTCTTTTTCATATAAAGTCAGAGAGAAATAATAACATCTGAAGTACATACCGGTCGAAGGTAATGCTTAAGAAGTAAATTGATTTTAACTACTAGGTTAAGTTAAGTGCTGAGTGTGTATTTTATATGCTTTCCAAATGGGTACATACGCTTCTAATCACAATAAAATCTTTACAAATTTTCTGTCTTATCGAAAACTACTGTGTTTACAGTGCAGCTGGCTCAAAAATGACTCTGAGGTCATCAGTCGCCTAGAACTAATTAAACGTAACTAACCTAAGGACTTCACACACATCCATGCCCGAGGCAGGATTCGAACCTGCGACCGTAGCGGTCGCTCGGACAGTGCAGCTGCTCAAAGTTCACTGTTATTTGTAAAAGCCTAGTAAGACAGTTAACAGCACACGAAGTTTTTATTTTTTGAAATGGTAATTTTTATTAACTGGTAATGTATGGTAATCTACACAAAACTGGAAAGAGAATTTACTTGTGTTAACAATATTTTCGATAATACGATGGAACACGGTACAACTCTGTAGCAATGTTTGACTTTTGTTTGGTGTACTGATGTCAAATAAATAGTTTTTAAAAATTTCTCTTGACAGTCAGTAACCCTCCAGTATGGTCAACATCCTAAATCCGTGTCCACTTATTGTTCAAATTTCACATAAAGGTCAGTGAGTCAGGATTGTGGCCACATTTTTTGATAGCGAAACGGCCGATAGCTTATTGAGTCGTATCGTTTAAGTATTACGTACATGTGAAGTCGATCCGTTGCATTATTCACTCCGACGTCCGCTTCTATACTTATGACCACCTTGTATGTAGAAGTCATTATAATATTTTCACTGTCAGTGCTTTCCAACAATGACAATAAACATCACGATCTGATACAGCACGAGGAAAGAAACAGAGCGACAGCATGCATAAATCAGTAAAGGTGATGGAATATAATAAATTAGATAGACGTTATTTGATGCATGTTTAAGTATAACACCGTCGTGCCATTGCATTTGCTATGTGTCCTTCACGAGGCAAACGTATCCTAATGCACTGCATACTTTGTACCACATTTAAATATTTTTATCCCTTCATATTCTGACTGAAGGGAAGGATACGTTACAGCAGCTGCCCTATGTCCTTTTACTCTGGGCCTTTCTCTTCTTCCCAGTCGCTGAATTATGTGCCACTGTTTCCCCAAACAGCCCATTTGCATAGAAGATAGATATCGAGCTATATAACACTGGTTTTATCTATTCAACACCTCCGCAATGGCTACTGGTGCTATTCCCCAATACATCTTCTCAACTACTGAAAAAAAAAAAACTTTCACGAGCATTGATAATAAAAATCTTCCAAATCCATCAAGACTTTGATGACCCGAACAATAATCTATTCGGCTCTAGACGACCACCAACAATAACAGCAACGGTCCCTGTGGAATATGTTTCCAACTTTGCTAACGAACGTAGTCAGGAATGTACTAGACAGCAAAATAGTAATGTTCCACCCAAAAACCTCCGGGATTTGACTTGTCACGCAAAACAAGGCCAACACAAAACAGAATTAGTACCCAGCGTGGCAGATGCGCATTTTTCTTACACAAATGAGATAAGAATCAGTACCCACTTCGTGAATGTGGAGAACCACAAACCATCAGACACATCACAGAAGAATGCCACACAAGATCATACCATGGCAGACCAAAAGACTTCTTGCTGATGATTCCATAGTCGACAGATAATATAAATGCTCTAAATGTTTGTGTGTAAGATTTTATACTGCAAAAATTATGATCTACACTCTATGTATTTTTATCTTCAACGTCTGTAAAACTCATACGACGAATTAATAAATAATTTAAGAAAATGTAGCTGAAACACCTTCGAAATTGTCTCGATAGGGTGTCGCTTACGCCTCTAGAATTGCTCGTATAATTTATTTCATCGGTGTGACATTTTCACTGTTTGCTCCTAAGAACTGCCCGATAAATTTCTTGGCGTGTTTGTTAAAACACTTTAAAAAAACACAAATCAACTTATATGGTGTTTGTGAGTTTCATGTTTTGCAACTGTTACACGATTAATTAACTATGGCAAGCTGTGTGCGTGCAAAGATCTAAATTTTCTTGCCTACCGGTTCTAGTGAACTGATAATTTCATTGTTATAGCGTTTACTACAGCAATAATTTCTCAAAAAGGGAAGTAGCTACTGTTCTCATGAAAGTTTTAATCTGATTAGGCAATACGAAATGAACAAGATCTCCTTTTAGGGAGAGTGGAGGAAAAGCCTCGCTAGAGCAAGTCTGAAACAGTGTCGCCCGCCTAAGAGCGATTTATTATTTATAACTCGGGAGAGAGGAGCATCTGGCCGAGAGGTGCTTTCAGGAGGGGTTATTCACTGAAAAGTTTCAAAAATCTGCTAAAAGCGAATTATTCGCAATGCGTCAAAGAGCAACTAAGAGGACTATCTTCTCCCTGTGCGGGCAACGCCATTACTGGAGCCGATATGACCACGAAGTGTTGGGCTGCAGACGGAAGAGAGAGAAAAGTAACAGGAACATAGATCGACACCTTAGCTAGACCATATGTTTGTCTATTTACTGTTCATCATAAGACTACACCAGTTTAAAAAAGTCTGATAAGTTCGAAAAACAAACTGTTCCTCCTTAGTAAAATTTGGGAGCAGTCGTTAAGTTCTCCACTACGAACATATTTTTCTTTGTGAAGCCTGACATTGACAGGAACGAGAGAGAGCTTTTAAGGTAATTTATTAAATAAAGACTTCTCAAAGTAAAAAACTTTTAATGTTTAGACACAATTTCAACTATACAACTGAAGTATGATGACTACATTCGGTTGATTTCTATAACCATCTTCAGATAGTTGTATCGTAAGAAATAATGGGATATACTTACATCATCAGTAAATAAACTCATGCAATGGCATGCATTCGTATTATGGACTAACAAAACTACTAGAGTATGTAGCTAAAGGATTCGTCGTGAGTGAACCATGTTGTAAACAACTATCTCGCAAGATGCAGTTAATAAAGGAAAATAGCAAGTTGCATTAGTAAACATGCATCAGATGTCCAGTTCTTGTCGGCGTTAGGACATAGTTTTCTCACCATAATATCTGCTCTACAACTGCAAGTAATGGGCACATCATGAAAATTTTATTAATGCAACTGTCCATTTTCCATCTTGCTAGATTCTGATTTACAACCTGGCTCGCTCATGATTAAGCTTCAGCTGACAAAATCCCTTTCGTCCATAATACAAATGGATGTCATTGAATGATGTTTCTCAGTGCATATGACACTTTTTCTTACGATTTGAACGATCTGAGAATGGTTGTAGAAAGCAGTAGTAAGTAGTCGTCATGATTTAATCCTATAACGAAAATTCTTGCCCGAAATATTTGTATTTTCAACAAGAAAACTGGCAGCATTGGTCGTAAGAGATCTGGCCGTTATCTGCTGTTTTTCTTCTGTATTGACTCGCTGTTGAAATTGTAATATGTTCTTTTATTACATGTGCGTTCAAGACCTTAGTATTTTCACTGAAGATGGTCATACAGTGACTGAAATCGATTTTCTGCAATAAATGATTTCAGACTTCGGAAGTACTAAGGAATGACGAGATACGTTTGAAGTTCTCTAACGCTATAGATACAGCAATAAGGAATAGCGCAGTAGGCAGTACAGTTGAAGAGGAATGGACATCTCTAAAAAGGGCCATCACAGAAGTTTGGAAGGAAAACATAGGTACAAAGAAGGTAGCTGCGAAGAAACCATGGCTAACAGAAGAAATACTTCAGTTGATTGACGACATTAAAAGCAACGGTGGTAACATTAAGAGTGCAACGGGAATTCCACTGTTAAATGCAGAGGAGAGAGCAGATAGGTGGAAAGAATACATTGAAAGCCTCTATGAGGGTGAAGATTTGTCTGATGTGATATAAGAAGAAACAGGAGTCGATTTAGAAGAGATAGGGGATCCAGTATTGGAATCGGAATTTAAAAGAGCTTTGGAGGACTTACGGTCAAATAAGGCAGAAGGGATAGATAACATTCCATCAGAATTTCTAAAATCATTGGGGGAAGTGGCAACAAAACGACTATTCATGTTGGTGTGTAGAATATATGGGTCTGGCGACATACCATCTGACTTTCGGAAAAGCATCATCCACACAATTCCGAAGACGGCAAGAGCTGACAAGTGCGAGAATTATCGCACAATCAGCTTAACAGCTCATGCATCGAAGCTGCTTACAAGAATAATATACAGAAGAATGGAAAAGAAAATTGAGAGTGCGCTAGGTGACGATCAGTTTGGCTTTAGGAAAAGTAAAGGGACGAGAGAGGCAATTCTGACGTTACGGCTAATAATGGAAGCAAGGCTAAAGAAAAATCAAGACACTTTCATAGGATTTGTCGATCTGGAAAAAGCGTTCGACAATATAAAATGGTGCAAGCTGTTCGAGATTCTGAAAAAAGTAGGGGTAAGCTATAGGGAGAGACGGGTCATATACAATATCTACAACGACCAAGAGGGAATAATAAGAGTGGACAACCAAGAACGAAGTGCTCGTATTAAGAAGGGTGTAAGACAAGGCTGTAGCCTTTCGCCCCTACTCTTCAATCTGTACATCGAGGAAGCAATGATGGAAAAAAGAAAGGTTCAGGAGTGGAATTAAAATACAAGGTGAAAGGATATCAATGATACGATTCGCTGATGACATTGCTATCCTGAGTGAAAGTGAAGAAGAATTAAATGATCTGCTGAACGGAATGAACAGTCTAATGAGTACACAGTACGGTTTGTGAGTAAATCGGAGGAAGACGAAGGTAATGAGAAGTAGTAGAAATGAGAACAGCGAGAAACTTAACATCAGGATTGATGGTCACGAAGTCAATGAAGTTAAGGAATTCTGCTACCTAGGCAGTAAAATAACCAATGACGGACAGAGCAAGGAGGACATCAAAAGCAGACTCACTATGGCAAAAAAGGCATTTCTGGCCAAGAAAAGTCTACTAATATCAAATACCGGCCTTAATTTGAGGAAGAAATTTCTGAGGATGTACGTCTGGAGTACAGCATTGTATGGTAGTGAAACATGGACTGTGGGAAAACCGGAACAGAAGAGAATCGAAGCATTTGAGATGTGGTGCTATAGACGAATGTTGAAAATTAGATGGACTGATAAGGTAAGGAATGAGGAGGTTCTACGCAGAATCGGAGAGGAAAGTAATATGTGGAAAACACTGATAAGGAGAAGGGACAGGATGATAGTACATCTGCTAAGACATGAGGGAATGACTTCCATGGTACTAGAGGGAGCTGTAGAGGGAAAAAACTGTAGAGGAAGACAGAGATTGGAATACGTCAAGCAAGTAATTGAGGACGTAGGTTGCAAGTGCTACTCTGAGATGAAGAGGTTAGCACAGGAAAGGAATTAGTGGCGGGCCGCATCAAACCAGTCAGTAGACTGATGACCAAAAAAAAAAAAAAAAAAAAAAAGACCGATGCCGCCAATCTTCCGGTTTACAACAATGAAAACTACTGTCTAGGCATTAAAAGTTGTTTGCATTAAAATTTTTCATTAAATAAACATTTTCCTTAGTTACAACTTTCAAGATGAAGTGTTAACCTTTCATCGAGTTGTAGATCAAAATTTACTACGAAACATGTAAAAATTTTCTTATTAAATACAGAACTTATAAAAGAGGAAAGTAATTCTTTAAGACTATCATCACATAATTTGACAACTTTCTTTACATTTTGTTTTATAATAAGCACCAGTTTCATTCTGACAATTTGTGATACTACACTCGTGTTCAGAAGGAAACAGAACCCCTTGAATGACTTGAGATAGAACATTCATATTCACAGGACATGTACATTAGCAAGTTTTGCAGAAACGATTCGCCTTTCAGTCACCTCAATTCTCCATCCCACTCCTAAATATTTCTTTTATTTCCATCGTTGCTTCTTCCTTGTACGGATTGAACAGTAGGGGGGAAAGACTACATCCCTTTCTTACACCCTTTTTAATCCGAGCACTTCGTTCTTGGTCGTCCACTCTTATTATTTCCTCTTGGCTCTAGTAAATGTCGTATATTATCCGTCTCTCCCTATAGCTTACCCCAATTTATCTCAGAATTTCGAACATCTTGCACCATTTTATATTGTCGAACGTTTTGTCCAGGTCGATAAATCCTACGAACGTGTCTTGATTTTCTTTAGTCCTGCTTCCATTATCAAAAGCAACGTCAGAATTGCCTCTCTCGTGCCTTTACCTTTTCTAAAGCCTAACTGATCATTATCTAGCACATCACCTTCAATGATCTTTTCCATTCTTCTTTATAGTATTCATGTCAGCAACTTGGATGGATGATATGTTTAGCTGAGCGTGCGATAGTTCTCGCACTTGTCAGCTCTTTTGGTCTTCGGAAGTGTGTGGATAGTATTTTTTCGAAAGTCAGATGGTATGTAGCCAGACTCAAACTTTCTACACACAAACGTGAATAGTAGTTTTGTTGCCATTTACCCCAATGATTTCAGGAATTCTGATTCAATGTTATACATCCCTCCTGCCTTATTTGATCTTAAGTCTTCCAAAGCTCTTTTAAATCCTGTTTCTAATATTGGATCCCCTACCTCTTCTTAATCGACTCACGTTTCTTGTATCACATCAGACAAATCTTCCCCCTCATACACGATTTCAATGTATTTCTCCCACCTATCCGCTCTCTCCTCTGAATTTAACAGTGCAATTCCCGTTGCACTCTTAACGTCACCACCCTTGATTCTAATGTCACCGAAGGTTGTTTTGACTTCCCTGTTTGCTGAGTCTGTCCTTCCGACAATCATTTATTTTTTTGATTTCTTCACATTGTTCATACAGCCATTTTGTATTAGCTTCCCTGCACTTCCTATTAATTTAATTCCTCAGCGACTTTCAGTGCTGTATTTCTGACTTTCCCTGAACATTTTTGCACGTCCTTCTTGCATCGATCAGTTGAAGTATTTCTTCTGTTACCCATGGTTTCTTCGCTGTTACCTTGTTGGTACATATATTTTTCTTTCCAACTTCTGTGATTGCCCTTTTTAGAGATATCCATTCCTCTTCAACTGTATTGGCTTCTGAGCTATTCCTTATTGCTGTATATATAGGCTTAGAGAACCTCAAGCGTATCTCACCATTCCTTAGTTGTTTCGTATCCAACTTCTCTACACATTGATTCTTCCTGACTTCTCTCTTAAACTTCAACCTAATCTTCATCACTACTACATTGTGATCTGAGTTTATATCTGCTCCTGGATACGCCTTACAATCCAGTATCTGATTTCGGAATCTGTGTCTGATAATGATGCACTCTAACTGAAAACTTTCCGTGTCATCAGACATTTTCCAAGTATATCTCCTCCTCTTGTGGTTCTTGAACAGAGCGTTCGCCATTACTAGCTGAAATTTATTGCAGAACCCAATTAGCCTTTCTCATTTCTAGCCACGAGCCAATATTCTCTTTTTCTTTTAATTATTCCCCTACAGCTGCAGTCCAGTCCCCATGACCATTAGATTTCCATCTCCCTTTACGTGATGTATTACCCTTTTAATATCCTCATGTACTCTCTCTGTCTCTCCATCTTCAGCTTGTGACGTCGGCTTGTATACCTGAACTATTGTTGTCGATTGCTGTCGATTCTGATAAGAACAACCCTATCACTGATTTGTGCACAGTCACACAGTCTCTTCCCTACCATCCTATTCATAACGAATTCTACTCCCGTTATACTATATTCTGCTGCTGTTGATATTACCCTGTTCCCATCTGACCGGAAATCCTGGTCTTGTTTGCATTTCACTGATCCCTACTATCCAAACGGGGGACTATTCCGGAATCTTTTGCCAATGGGGAGATGATATGACACTTTTTTCAGTTAGAGGACCACAGAATATATCTTTAATGTAGTGGTTTCCATTGCCTCCTGCACCTTCACGCCACTGATCACTGCTGATTCTTCCGCCTTCAGGGGCAGTTTCCCACCCCTAGGACAAGAGAGTGCCCTCAACCTCTGTCCAATCCTCCGCCCTCTTTAACAAGGCCATTGGCAGAATGATGGCGATTTCTCATGCGGCAAGCCTTCGGCGGCCAATGCCGGTTTTTAATGGAAATTTAAGCGATGGTGGGTTTCGAACTTGGGACCGACGACATTTTGATTACTACTCAGAGACGCTACCCTTAGACCACAGGTGCACCCACTCTGCATGAGTTAGAATCTGTAATAAGGATTGTAGCATTTCTCCGAGAGCAGTGGCGGCTTCTGTGAGTGCGCGCGCGGGGCCGTTATGGCGCCACGTGTGTGCACCTTGCATCGATTCTGGCCCTCGTATCATCTTTGCTCGGTTGTGTGTTCCCTCTGGGGCTGTGTGGTTGTGAGTGGTGTATGGAACACGGAACTCTACCTAAGAGACCCCAGTAAATATACACTCCTGGAAATTGAAATAAGAACACCGTGAATTCATTGTCCCAGGAAGGGGAAACTTTATTGACACATTCCTGGGGTCAGATACATCACATGATCACACTGACAGAACCACAGGCACATAGACACAGGCAACAGAGCATGCACAATGTCGGCACTAGTACAGTGTATATCCACCTTTCGCAGCAATGCAGGCTGCTATTCTCCCATGGAGACGATCGTAGAGATGCTGGATGTAGTCCTGTGGAACGGCTTGCCATGCCATTTCCACCTGGCGCCTCAGTTGGACCAGCGTTCGTGCTGGACGTGCAGACCGCGTGAGACGACGCTTCATCCAGTCCCAAACATGCTCAATGGGGGACAGATCCGGAGATCTTGCTGGCCAGGGTAGTTGACTTACACCTTCTAGAGCACGTTGGGTGGCACGGGATACATGCGGACGTGCATTGTCCTGTTGGAACAGCAAGTTCCCTTGCCGGTCTAGGAATGGTAGAACGATGGGTTCGATGACGGTTTGGATGTACCGTGCACTATTCAGTGTCCCCTCGACGATCACCAGTTGTGTACGGCCAGTGTAGGAGATCGCTCCCCACACCATGATGCCGGGTGTTGGCCCTGTGTGCCTCGGTCGTATGCAGTCCTGATTGTGGCGCTCACCTGCACGGCGCCAAACACGCATACGACCATCATTGGCACCAAGGCAGAAGCGACTCTCATCGCTGAAGACGACACGTCTCCATTCGTCCCTCCATTCACGCCTGTCGCGACACCACTGGAGGCGGGCTGCACGATGTTGGGGCGTGAGCGGAAGACGGCCTAACGGTGTGCGGGACCGTAGCCCAGCTTCATGGAGACGGTTGCGAATGGTCCTCGCCGATACCCCAGGAGCAACAGTGTCCCTAATTTGCTGGGAAGTGGCGGTGCGGTCCCCTACGGCACTGCGTAGGATCCTACGGTCCTGGCGTGCATCCGTGCGTCGCTGCGGTCCGGTCCCAGGTCGACGGGCACGTGCACCTTCCGCCGACCACTGGCGACAACATCGATGTACTGTGGAGACCTCACGCCCCACGTGTTGAGCAATTCGGCGGTACGTCCACCCGGCCTCCCGCATGCCTACTATACGCCCTCGCTCAAAGTCCGTCAACTGCACATACGGTTCACGTCCACGCTGTCGCGGCATGCTACCAGTGTTAAAGACTGCGATGGAGCTCCGTATGCCACGGCAAACTGGCTGACACTGACGGCGGCGGTGCACCAATGCTGCGCAGCTAGCGCCATTCGACGGCCAACACCGCGGTTCCTGGTGTGTCCGCTGTGCCGTGCGTGTGATCATTGCTTGTACAGCCCTCTCGCAGTGTCCGGAGCAAGTATGGTGGGTCTGACACACCGGTGTCAATGTGTTCTTTTTTCCATTTCCAGGAGTGTATAACTTGACTTCTTTAATCTTGTTCGATTGTTATGTGATTATTCTTTTAAATGACTTTGTGCATTGTTCTTGTTAGCGCCAGGAGGGTTAAGTTGCAATGTTTATGAGATGACTGCTCCTATAGTGAAATTTTAATAGTTGATTTCCTAGAAAATAATCTTTCATTGCCCATTTAAGTATTGCTTTGTACGTTAATTTCAATCAACATTGTATGCTGTTCGTTGATTGGTATATGTTGACAGCTTTGTGTCGGCAGCGGCTGACGCGTTGCTGTTCTGCTGGTCCAGGGCAGAGACACCTGTTTAGGCAGCTACGAATGCTAGGTGCCAGGTCACATGTACTTTTGCGGATCTTCCGTCCCAGCCACAAGTTGAGTAGTTTGTCATTCTTTTGCTGTCGTACGCGGCGGCGCTGTCGCCGGGTTAGGACTTGGCTTGAGCGATTTTGGGGAAGTAATTTACTCAGCGCTTCTATTACTGTATGTTCCTTGTGGGCGTGAGATGGAAGCCTTTGGGCAAACTCAGCATCGAGTTCCTTGATTGATTTAAAAAAAATAAGGGGTAACTGTCATTATTATTATTTTAATAGTTTTTTAGGGACCCGATAGTATTTTTAAGTATTTAACTCGACTTCTGCCTTGTGGCTAGTCAATGAAGTATAACTCTTTTGCTTCGGTTTTTACACGTCTGTAGCATTTGACCAACTTGGGCGTATCTTTTCTATGTGGGGGCAGAGTAACATTGGCTTATGACACCAAAGTGTCATCATTTGCCTTATGCTCGCTAGTGTTGTTAGTAAAAGGAAAATTTAGCGTTATTGTATACTTCCTAGTGGTGAGGCGAGTAATGGACTTTGGAGACCGACATATGTGTTTGTGTCTAGTTTCTTGCCTTGGAGCAGGCCTGGAGCTTACAGTAGCAATGAAGATGAATTGATTTTAATGTCTTTTATTTAACATTTGTTGAACTTATATTCAAGTATTTGTGGGACTAACCCGCAGCTGTGATGCTACTGGCATGGGCAGAGAGCCGCCGCAGGTGTGTTTAATCAATTAACTGTTTGGAATCGGGCCAACATTGTATTGCACAGCTGACAAGTTCTTTGAGTACCATTTGTAATTTTGAGTATAATGCAAATATCATTATGCGTTGTGATATTAATTTAGAAACCTTAACTGTCTGTATGAAGTTGGCAAGAATCTTACTAACGGTTAAGTTAGCTTCTGATAGAATTGTTATTAATATAAAATATTTGTTTGGGAATGTAAATGACGTAACAGTTTGGGCCTCCCTTCCAAGTGTTTTCAAATGGTTCAAATGGCTCTAAGGACTATGGCACTTAACATCTGAGGTCATCAGTCCCCTAGACTTAGAACTACTTAAACCTAACTAACCTAAGGACATCACACACATCCATGCCCGAGGCGGGATTTGAACCTGCCACCGTAGCAGCAGCGCGGTTCCGGACTCAAGCACCTAGAACCTCTCGGCCACTGCGGCCGGTTCGTGTTTTCCTTAAATTAATCCCCATCTTTGTACTGGGTCTCACTCTGTTGCTGCAGACTGGTTCATGTGGACCTTCGTATTACTGATCATCGCCCGTTCGGGACATACAATTTCGGCTTTGGCCATGTTGTATATTATCGTTTAAACACTCGTAGTTCTGTGTGGCATGTGATGACCACGAGTTAGTCAGGTTCACTGACGCCAAAGCCTTCACTGTTAATGCAAGCCCGTCGCAGTTTCAGGCACCCACATCATCGAGCGGCAACAGCGTTCCACCTGATCCAGTTAGGTCTCTGTACCGAATAAAGGACATTTGCAAACAGAGATAATTATTTATCTGTCGACAAAATTATTTTTAATGAAACAGTCATAGCTGACTGGAACCACATTGGCCACCTTCAGAAGCTAAAGGCGGCCTTCGGTGAACAAATGTTCATGTATTTGTCAACTCATGAACATTTTTACAATAAATGCTGCCCTTAGCATCCGATGATGGGCAATGCGGATGAAACTGGATATGACTGTTTCATAAAAAGTGATTGTGTCCCCAAATAAAACTTGAAAAATTTGACAACAATGATCTTCTCCTTAAATGAAGTTTCACGTTTTCTGTAAACATGGATGATCAATAACTGAATCACCAATAATGGCACCGCGAAAAGCATTCCTAGCAGTTGCAGTCACCACCATCTCCACAACCCACGTCCAGGCTAGGAACTGCTGTTTTCTTCACCGCCTAGGGATCGCGTCCAGACCGTAGCAGTTCTTACGATTCAGATGGAAATATACATATAAAGCGAATATGACGGTTTGTTGTTCAGTAATACCCTCATCTTCTTCCGCACTTCAAGTCTTAAGCAGTACATTTGTTTAGACGTCACATAATTAACTCCATGTCTTTCTCGGCCGTCCTACAGGTTTTCTTCCTGCGCACTTGTATTTCTCTACAATGACTGGAATTCTATTTCCAACCATCAGCTTGAGGTGTTGTCTCCGTTCTTCCCCGTATTCCTTAGTCTTCCCACTTAAATTGTAAATTCCCCAGCCCGGATGTCATCAGTTTTTTTTGTAGTCCCTCCTTGCGCAACCTTTTACGGTTCTTAAAAATCTCCGTTCCTTTGACTGTATGTAATTTTTATCTGTTTTTCGGTGCCAAAATGTAGCACACGATGTGTCGTTGTTTTATTCCGCTATAATTTTGTGTCATTTCTAATTTAATTTTTTTAACGTTTTGTTTGTGGTTCCACATATATATTGAAATCTGTTGGTTTTGTTTTCTGCGTCATCGCCTATGTTCAGACTTATGTCACTGCGTTAGTAACTGAAGACGGAGGCATTCTCAAGTATATTTGTTATATTTTTAGACTGCAATGTTTTCTGCCCAGCTTATATAATATCCTTAGTACTGAAGGCTAACCCTCTATCTTGTAATACATTAACATCATCTGCATACGGCACAGCATTTAGGTGGTAGTTCCTTTTCAACTGTATACCACCATTGACTTCCTTCTTCCAGTTTCTTATGAGGTCTTCAGCATATAGATTAAAAATCGTCGGTGATAATCTACATTATTGTCTGAAACTTTATTATTATCACTTTTTGAAGTGCTTGTATCATGATTATTCTGGTGCCTACATATACGCTTCTGATTGCCTCTACAAGATGCATGGAGTATTCTCGTGTGTCCATTATCCATTACCTACATCTGATGTCCACCCATGGTCAGCTCGTTGGATTGCCTTGGATTGCCACGCACGGGGGCCCGGGTTCGATTCCCGGGTAGGGAAAGAGATTTTCTCCCCTCAGGGACTGGGTGTTGTGCTGTCCTTATTATCATTTCATCCCCATTGTCGACGCTCAGGTCACCCAATGTGGCGTCGCACTCACTAAGACCTGCACTCCCCGACTGGGAACTCCTGGCCATTGAAGCCATACGCTCATTTCCATTTACCTACATCTAGTGACCGAGTCAAAGGTTGTTTCGTAATCAGTGAAATCAACAAGTGTTTCTGATTTGACTTCTCATGCTTTCTTCTAAAATTTTCTTGACGCTAAAAATATTATCGTTGCGCGAGCGTCCTTTGGTAAACTTACTTTAATTTTCTCCCTAACATGCATCTGTTATTACTTTCAGACGTTTGTTTATTATTTTTGATCACATTTTATGAACTGCACTCGTGATACTTACACGCCTTTAATTGCCACCTGCATTTCTTTGAGAGCCTGTAACTCCTAGAGGGCGCGTCCTCAGGGGGCGGATCGGGGAACGCCTCCCAGATATGGGTGGTAGGAGGGAAATCAAATACCTACCGCGGACCAAGAGGCCGGGCAGAGCAAGTTCGTTAGCTGAAGTGAAAGCAACTGCTCTAGGGGTAGGCATCCCCGAAATCAAGACCCTGGTCCTCCAGGTTGGGGGTTGTGCTTAGGGCCAGCGACCCTATCACAGGATCCTGTAGGAGAAAATGGATTGCTACGAATCAGAATGACAAGAATGCTGGGCCACCAAACTTGATGACGAACTTGCAAAATTTAAAGGTTATGAATATGGGAACATGGAATGTATTAAGTCTCTATAGATCAGGATCACTGACAAATGTCATACAGGAACTTGAAAGGTATAAAATGGATCTAGTTGCAGTACAAGAAACCAGATGGACGGGTAATGGAAGTATAAACAAAAATAAGTATACAATAATGTATGGGGGAAATGATACACAAATACATGCACTAGGGACAGGATTTATAATAAACAACAAATTATTACCTTTTATTAGGAAATTTGAGGCAGTGAATGAAAGGATATCTCACATTACGATTCAATGCAAATATAAGACTTTAAATGTTATAAATTGCCATGCTCCAACAGAGGATAAAGAGGACAATATTAAAGAAGAATTTTACAACAAATTGGAACAGGTATATGATACATTCTCGAAAAATTCAATTAAAATAATTCTAGGAGATTTCAATGCCAAGTTAGGACATGAAACTCATTATAGACCTACAATTGGACCTCATAGTCTACATCAGCAGAGTAATGAAAACGGAACAAAACTTATTAGCTTTGCCACTTCCAAAAACATGTTGATCAAAAGTACATATTTTGCACATAAAGATATACATAAACAAACATGGGCTTCAAGAGATGGCATCACAAAAAATCAAATTGATCATGTATTAATCGAAAAACAACATCATAAATGCATACATGATATCAGAAGTCAAAGGGGAGCAGACTGTGATTCGGATCACTTTCTTGTAAAAGCCAAGTTCAAGATCTCACTCTCAAGACATAAATGGTCTAAATTAAATGGTGTTCCTAGGTTTAATACATTGAAACTGAAAAACCCAAACATTCTCAACCAGTACATTAGAGAATTAGAAACACACAAACCTGAAGTGGAAAGTAAAATTAACAATGATGATACTAATCAAGCTTGGAACGCTCTGAAAGAAAATATCATACGAGCAACTACCTCAGTTTTGGGACATTTTACTACAACTAAGAACCCCTGGTTTGATGCCGAGTGCTCGAACGCTATCGAAGATAGAAAATTAGCAAGGGAAAAATTCCTACAAAAACCAATAACACAAAACAAACTTATTTTTGAAGAGAAACAGAAACTTGCCAGGAAACTCATTAGGAAAAAGAAAAGGGATTTTATGAATTACAAATTAAAAAGAGCTGAGAATGACCGTACCACAGACTCCAGAGGATTTTTCAAGAGCATAAATATGTTTAAAAGTGGGAATATAAAAAATTATGGACAGTTCATAACAGACCCAGATGGCTCCTTGCTAACAGAAAGAAGTGACATTGCTAACAGATGGAAGGAATATTTTAATGAGTTACTAAATGCTCCAACTATAAACGTCTCTCAGGAAGATGACAATGAATATCTTACTGCTGACCCATCGGACGAAGAGCCCAGCTTAGCAGAAATTAAAGAAAGCATCAAGAAGCTGAAGAGACATAAAGCTCCTGGAAGTGATGGTATAGACACAGATATATGGAAGCTCAGTAAATTTCCTTTTGTAAACTGCTTACACAAAATCATCACCAACATCTGGAAGCAGGAACAGGTCCCACATGATTGGAAAGAAGTAGTTGTGTGCCCTATATACAAGAAGGGGGACCCAACCAATTGTTCAAACTACAGAGGAATTGCATTACTAAACACAACATATAAAATTCTGACAAATATACTGTTAGCAAGGATAAGCCCTTACGTTGAAGACTCCCTAGATGATGCCCAATGTGGATTTAGACCTAACAGATCGACTATTGACAATATATTTGTCCTAAGGATGTTGGGTGAAAAGAAATATGAATTCAATCAAAATGTACATATGCTTTTCATTGATTTTAAAAAAGCTTTTGACAGTATCAACAGGGAATATTTATGGAAGTGCATGAGGCAGATTGGCATCCCTAACAAATTGATAAATTTAATAAAATCTTGCACTTTAAACTCAAAATACAAAATAAAAGTAGCCAGCAAACTTTCTGAAGACTTTGAGGTTAAAACTGGAGTCAAACAAGGGGATTCACTCTCACCAGTTCTTTTTAACATAGTAATCAATAGAATAATTCAAAAAGTAAAGCTACTACAAATTGGAGCACAACTGGAAAGCAAAATTAATATTGTAGCATACGCTGATGACATTGCATTATTATCTGACAGTGAGAATGATTTGAAGCTTCTTACAGCACAATTAATTAAAGCCACAAATGGCACAGGCCTCCAGCTGAATACAGACAAAACAATGTACTTTATCTTATCCCGCTATCCATCAAATAATAATGTACTGCAAATTAATAACACAGCTTTCACAAAGACAAATGAATTTAATTACCTTGGTACAATAGTAACCTCTGACAACTCCATAAAAATTGAAATAGAATCACGAATTCAGAAGGCTAACAAATGCTACTATAGTCTCTTGACAGTTTTCAAAAGCAAGTTAATTTCTAGGAACACCAAACTACAAGTATACAAATCATTGATTATACCAGTACTCACCTATGGATCTGAAACCTGGACTCTCACAAAAAAAGAGGAAAACAGATTAAGAGTATTTGAACGAAAAATTTTGAGAAAAATATTTGGACCCATAAGAGATAGGATCAGTGATGAATGGAGATTGCTAAATAACAATGAAATTTACAAATTATATAAAGACTCCGATATAGTGGCCAAAATTAAAGCCAAAAGACTGAAATGGATAGGGCATGTCATCAGAGCACCACCAAACAGGACCATCAAGAAAGTGACTGAAGAGATTCCCACCGGAAGACGACCTCTTGGACGCCCACGCATGAGATACTTGGACAATATTCAAGACGATCTCAGAAAACTAGGACATGACAGACAGTGGCAAATTACTTGTAAAGACAGAGCAAAGTGGTTCAACATTGTCCATTCTGCAGCAAAAAGCCTTCATGGATTGTAATGCTTAATAATAATAATAATAATAATTTCTTTGATTCTTTTTAAAAATAAAAATTACTTTGGTGGTTTTAGAATCATCAAGGATTTTATAACTTCGCCAGCATTCATTAAATAAATGTAACAACCTTAGTTCGCACAGCGTCCCTCCATACTTAATACGTTCAGCATTTGCACTGTCTGGGCCACAACTCTTGCGATTTTTCAAACTTTTCCATAGCTCTTGAACCTCATGTAAGCTCAATCAGTTATCTGTTTATAATCAGATTTTTGGTATTCTGTATTTATTGCAGCCGTTTAACAATACCATAACATATTCTAAAGTTGTATCCATTGTTCTTCATTAATTAAATTAATTCTGGCAGTTTCTCTTGTCGTATGATCTAAGAATTTTAAAATTTTATATGAATACTTGTGCTTATCATGTATATTATGTTTGTTATTTGTAATATATTTGTCCCAAGAGTCTTGATATAATTTGCTTATTATCTGTTTAGCGTTGTTCAGCTCTTTCCTATACTACTGCTTTGTTTCTAGTGTTCTCTTTTGTAGGAGAAGTTAATATGCTGAAAGGGTCCTGTAGCCACCTTTCATTAGTCCAGTAGCCCTTTTTCACTAGCATTTCTCTTTCTTTTCCTTGTTTCTCTTTTCTCATAACCCTCATGATGATGTGATTGAATGAATGTGGATGTGTGTCACGTTGCTAGACGGTGGCGTAGTCTGCTGCAGAAAGTCTGCGATAGTCATACAGATTCAGCAGTAGTTGTACAGAATAGCCAACTCTCGAAGTGGTCAAGTAGGCAAAGAGGTTTGCGCTACCTGTGAGATATCCACCTGCGTTAGGTTGGTGGTGGAAATGGCATCTTTGGGTTTTCCGGACCACGAGGAGCGTGGAAGAGGCTGGAGAAGAAAAAGGGAGGTGTCTGCCGCCAGTACGGGAATCGTCCACAGCTGTACTCCAGTCGAAGAAGGGTGAGTTAGACTGACCGCGTGGCGCGTTGTTACTTGGCGGGAGGAGAGCTGTTAGCCTTTGGCATCGCTTTTCAACTCTGAAATATTGCTTTACCTTGTCGCAGCAAGGAATGCAAAACTTTGGCAGATTTTTCTTTTAGTAAATTTCTATAGCAGACTTGGACCCGCCGGAAGAGCGCCACACAAAGGCGTCGATAAGAAGTGAGCACTCGCTTCTGTATGAATATCTGTTTGCCTTCAGCTGTGCCTGTATATAAGTTTTCATTTTTCTAAATATTAATAACCTTGCCTCCTCATAAATTTTCCTTGCTTTATGTATCTTTCGTCCGTGGGGAGCTAACCACGTGGTTGAACATCAGAGTTTGTTGGGCTACCGTCATCACTAACTGTCCGATCTCATGTTTGTTTTAAAGAATGTTAACTGTTCATGATGCGTGGTGTGATATTGTTGCAACTTGGCCACGATACCTAGAAATTGCTTCTCCACAAACGACGTGGGCACGCGGGTGTACTGCGAAACGTGTACCGTTTCACAAGTTATTGCGATCAGTCATCAGGCAACTGCAGTTGTATGAATGATTCACACGAATGACTTTAGGTGTAAATTATAGCGGTGAATGTATCGATGCTTTTCTTTAATGTTTTAGGAATTAATGTTATCAGGAATTGTGTACATGCCTCACATCCTTGTCTTAGGAATAAATTATTTTATTCACCATTTTCTCTTGTATTCCGAGATTAAGTTTTTGCACCTAAGCCACTCACCTCGTAGCTTTCCCGTTAGCACATCAAACGCGTTTCCTTACGCACAGGTTTAGTAATTAGTTTCCCCTTTTATCCTAAAACAAATGCTTTAGATGAAGTCTTATTTTCACGTATGTTGCTGGGAGCTGATCTTCTGCACAGTGTTCATGCATGTTCTATTTTATTTTAAATGTTTGATTCTCCTGAGCAGTGCACGGGCAATACTATTAATTACATCGTATCCCCTGTGAGCGACATCACAACGTATGCATTTTTATGAGTTTTGGTGTGTGATCAAAGTAATTTATTTTCCGATTCTGCCAAACCTTTAATTAGTTGTATGGTTAGAATCGGTGGCGACCCTAATCTTCTCACGTTAATTTCACAATCAATAACCATTTCCATTCCCAATAATAACGTAATAATCCCAATAATAACGTAATAACCCGTAGAAACAGGTTAGTTACAATGCCTGTTATTTTTCTTTCAGAGCCTCTTAAATTTCCGTACACCAAATTTTTAACCATCGTCTCCTTCCTTTTTCTTTATCTAGTGCTTCAAGACCTTCTCCTTGAATACATTATTTCATTTTACTTCGTTTTACCTCCACATCATACGCAGTTCGAATTTTACTAGATGCTCCTGTGGTTTCTGATGGTATAGTTTTTTAATACTTCCCTCCTGTCATAAATATACCTTGAATGCTACTTCTAAAGGTGCTACTTTCCTTTGAGCAAATTTCTTCTATCACGCTACTACAGTTATTGTTCCAACTAAGAGAAAGTAATCTGTTAATTTTCGGCACGCCTTGAAGAGACTAAGTGATTTAGTTAATGAAGTTCGCTGAAGTGATGTTTAAATCAGAGGTGATATGTATTATTTGTCATTTCCATAGCTACTAGTTTCGTGGACAAAATGATGCAGTTTAATACGTTTTTGAATAGCTCTGAAAGAGTGAGTGTATAGCTGAATAAAATTTACATGGTTCCCTTTAAAAGATTTAATCTCTACCTCGCATCTCCTACATCTGTGCCGGTGCATAAAACGTATATCCTCAGCAAAAACTGACAAATGATGTTAAAAATCACAAATTTTCACTTAAGGCAGCAGAAAAAAGTTTTCTGCTCACCCTAAATAACTGTTATATATACATACCAGGAGCAGTCTTTACGTGTTGCAGTTTTTAGTTTTAGATGGCAGCCATATTGCATTTGAAACGCAAACCTCCTGCAATCAGGTAAGATCCCAACCAGAAAAAATGAAATTTTCCGACGGATGCCATGTAAAATACATATTTATTCATGGTATAATTTTCCCTCCACCCAATACCAATTTTGGTCAAAGTGTCGTTTGACTAAGGACTGATGAAGTAGATATTCCAGTCTTTAAACAGAATGAATGGCAACACGTTACATTTTGGCTTGCACTGAAAAGATTATATCCTTTTAATGATTTGTTCAGGAAATGATCTTTTCTGAAACTGGCAATGGTTTCTAATATTATGGCCTTACTGTTTACTAACTAAGTCTTTACAGAAACAGTACGCCTGAGAACATTCAAATTTGACTAACACTACAGACCGCAAGATAATTACTTCATTATAGTGCAGAACGACTTTACTGCACCCGTGGCGTCTGCTACATGTTCTGATGAGCCAAAACATTGTGGCCACTGTCCACCTGGTGACGTAATTATGTGAATCGGTAAATGGTATAGAAACGGAAGAAAAGACGAATAGGTAATTACTACAGCACCGATAAGGGGTGCAGGTGGGAAATACATTGACGTAAACTTCGACCAACGGCAGACTGTAATCGCCCGCCACGTGGGAACAACTAGGAAAGGGCGAAGCCGGTTGGCTGTCCGCGTCCTACTGTCGTCCACATGTATGAAAAGCGGTTCAAGGACGCTGAAACCACGAATGGCCGGCATGATGTTGGATGTCCACGACTCATCACAGAACGTGGTGGTCGGAGGGTTACCGGATCTCTAAAGCAGGATAGGCTGCGATCACTGACGGATCTAATAACACTTTACACTGCTGGTATAGATACAACTGTTATAAGCACACGGTTCAGCGCACATATTTGAACGTGAGGTAGCGCAGCAGAGATCCGTGTGTGTTCCAATACTGACCCGACGACAACATTAAGATTGCAGTAGCCACTTGTTCATCGAGATTGGACGTGGATCAATGGAAATAGGTCGCTGGTCAGATGAACCACGTTTCTTGTTACACCAGGCCGATCGTCTTGTCGGGACACACCATTATCGAGGTGCATGGCTGCAAGAATCATTCACCGAGCTACGGATGCAGGACGGTGGGGGTAGTCATGCTGCGGAGGCCATTCATCAGGGCTTCCATGTGCCCTGTCATAATAATCGAAGGTACCATAAAAGCTGTGAACTACGTGAAGATGATAGCACACCACCTGCATCTCATATAACTAGATTTTTTTCACACCAAATTAGCCAGAACTGAATTTGCAACTTTGCATTATCCTTTAAATAACTTAATACATTTCTGATATACAGGGTGTTACAAAAAGGTACGGCCAAACTTTCAGGAAACATTCCTCACACACAAAGAAAGAAAATATGTTATGTGGACATGTGTCCGGAAACGCTTACTTTCCATGTTGGAGCTCACTTCTCTTCAAATCACATTAATCATGGAATGGAAACACACAGCAACAGAACGTACCAGCGTGACTTCAAACACTTTGTTACAGGAAATGTTCAAAATGTCCTCCGTTAGCGAGGATACATGCATCCACCCTCCGTCGCATGGAATCCCTGATGCGCTGATGCAGCCCTGGAGAATGGCGTATTGTATCACAGCCGTCCACAATACGAGCACGAAGAGTCTCTACATTTGTTACCGGGGTTGAGTAGACAAGCGCTTTCAAATGCCCCCATAAATGAAAGTCAAGAGGGTTGAGGTTAGGAGAGCGTGGAGGCCATGGAATTGGTCCGCCTCTACCAATCCATCGGCCACCGAATCTGTTGTTGAGAAGCGTACGAACCCTTCGACTGAAATGTGCAGGAGCTCCATCGTGCATGAACCACATGTTGTGTCGTTCTTGTAAAGGCACATGTTCTAGCAGCACAAGTAGAGTATCCCGTATGAAATCATGATAACGTGCTCCATTGGGCGTAGGTGGAAGAACATGGGGCCCAATCAAGACATCACCAACAATGTCTGCCCAAACGTTCACAGAAAATCTGTGTTGTGATTGCACAATTGCGTGCGGATTCTCGTCAGCCCACACCTGTTGATTGTGAAAATTTACATTTTGATCACGTTGGAATTAAGCCTCATCCGTAAAGAGAACATTTGCACTGAAATGAGGATTGAAACATTGTTGGATGAACCATTCGCAGAAGTGTACCCGTGGAGGCCAATCAGCTGCTGATAGTGCCTGCACACGCTATACATTGTACGGAAACAACTGGTTCTCCCGTAGCACTCTCCATACAGTGACGTGGTCAACGTTACCTTGTACAGCAGCAACTTTTCTGACGCTGGCATTACGGTTATCGTCAACTGCACGAAGAATTGCCTCGTCCATTGCAGGTGTCCTCGTCGTTCTAGGTCTTCCCCAGTCGCGAATCATAGGCTGGAATGTTCCGTGCTCCCTAAGACGCCGATCAATTGCTTCGAACGTCTTCCTGTCGGGACACCTTCGTTCTGGAAATCTGTCTCGATACAAGCGTACCGCGCCATGGCTATGGCCCCGTGCTAATCCATACATCAAATGGGCATCTGCCAACTACGCATTTGTAAACATTGCACTGACTGCAAAACCACGTTCGTGATGAACACTAACCTATTGATCCTACGTACTGATGCGCTTGATGCTAGTACTGTAGAGCAATGAGTCGCATGTCAACACAAGCACCGAAGTCAACAGTACATACTGACGAAACTAAAATGAGCTCTAACATGGAAATTAAGCGTATCCGGACACATGCCCACATAACACCTTTTCTTTATTTGTGTGTGAGGAATGTTTCCTGAAAGTTTGGCCGTACCTTTTTGTAACACCCTATATAAAATTCATTGATTGTAGCTTTGAATAGAGAAGAGAATATACTTCTGTCTGCACACAGTAAGACGAGCAATACATTACTATTTGTGTTCAGTATACTTTAAACACTATGCAGAATTTCATTGGGGAGGAGGAGCCTCGGAATAAAAGTTCTTCGAGCCTTCTCCTCCCAAGCGACATTACCTTTTTACTACAGTCTTAGTACGCGGTGCCGGTGTTTATTTGTTTTATGATTCTTGTGTTGTTTGTGACTGTGTTGTGGCATGCAGTGCCATACATTGTTGGTTTTGGTTCCTTACCTGTTGATCCCTTCTGAGTCTTGTTCACTTAGTGTTCCTTCCTCGGTTTCGGAATCTGTAGTCGTGTTTGTGTCCTCCATATGGGTTTCGACACTTGTATTCTTCGTGCAGAGTGTTCGATAAAATACCGGCAACGCTATTTATTGTGTTCCATCCATCGGGATTACGTATTATTCTGGCGATGTCATTGTCGTTCTGTATAGGTCTCACTTGTGCTAGCGTGTAGTACAGAAGTGTGACATGTTCTGGTGTCCCAGTTTCTCCGCATACGCATACTTCATAGTTAGTTAGTCCCATACAGTTTAAATGTACCGGACACGGTCCGTGGCCTGTCAGGAAATGGACCATCCCCCTGCTTGGATCGACATGTTTCAGTTGTAGCCTTTCGTGTACATCAGGGAAGAAAGAGTGTACTCGGCGACCCTTGTCGGATGCATCCCACTCTCTGCCATGTTTGAATCTTTGCGTTTTGTTCGTAATGTTGGTTCCCGTAATTTCGGTGACTTTATCGACCCTGTCCCTCTTAAGCTAGTAAAGTGCAGCTCTATAACGTATTGTTATTTCTGTAGGGCAGGTCCCCATCACAACGCAAAGTGCCTCTAGTGACGTCTTGTTGAAGGCTCCGCTCATTCTCAGCAGTACACTACGTTGACCTCGTCTTGCAATTGTCTTGTTAGTCTGTATGTTCAGTCTGTGAGCCCAAGCACTTGCGCCGAAGCATGCGATTGATTCAAATATCGCAATGTGGTGCGTCCTCTTCGTCTTAATAGGTAATGTGTACTGAGTTGTGTTTAGTCTTGCTAGTTTGTGCATAATTTTGGAGGCTTTGTCACTTGTCAATTTTATTTGATTGTTGAAAGTCTGTTCTTCGTGTAGATGCAGTCCGAGATAACGTGTGGCTTGCTTCCTCTGTATGCTTGTATTGTCTAATTTTAGAACTGGATTCCTCTGATCAGTCAATATACAGCTATTTTTAATTTATTTTCTTTGCACCAACTGTTAATTTTCTGAAGCGGTTGCGTGCCTTTTGTCTCTAGTGCTGCTCTCGAGTTGTCTGACACCACTACGAGCAGGTCATCTGCGTAAGCCACCACACCTCTTACCCTGTCGTCACTGTCCAGGATGTTCAACAAGGGCTCGATTGCGATATCCCAGAATATTGGTCCGCAGATCGAGCCCTGTGAACATCCCTTTGTTAGTCTCTTGACGACCTTCCGTGTACCAGCCTTCCTCCCCGCCACTCTGTCTCTTCAGTAGTCGAGGAGGCTACTGTAGAGGGAAGCTGATAGCCTAATTTCCCTTAACCTGACGAAGAGTGACGGCCACCACAAACTGTCAAAAGCCCCGGCTGTGTCGATTAGAATGGCGGCCGCGTATTTGTCGCTGATGCTATTTGTAGCTGTCAGTGCTTGGTTGACGGCGTCTTCTATTGATCTACCTTCCCTGAAGCCAAATTGATGGGGCGTTAGGCCGAGGAGGCGTCTGTGCGATTGTAAACGGTCTCAAAGGAGCCTTTACTGTGCTTTGTCGACAGTGTTTGAGACAGATCGGTCGGTACGTTTTGGGGTCTGTTGGCTCTTTGTCTTGTGATTTCCTGATTATTACTACATTAGCAGTTTTCCAGAGGTTTGGAATTCTGCCTGTTAGTAGTGCCTCGTTGAACCAGCTAGTAAGGAAAGGTGTAATTTGTGTTATTGTTTGTTTTAATGTTTCTGATAGTATTTTGTCTGGGCCGGGTGCTTTTCTGTTTTTAAGCCTGCCGATTGCCGTCGCGACCTTCTTGCTGTCACTGATGTATGGTTGCCTCATGCTCTCCTTAGGTCAGCGTGGTGTCGCTCGTCTTGTGTGAGGTAGTCATCTGGGAGGAGCCTGTTCAGAAGATATTATGCTGCGCTTCTCCATCCTCTGGTCATTATGCCGTCAGCTTGTTCTAGTGTTGAAAGAACTGTCGGTGTCTTAGCTCGTTCTGTTTCTATCTTGAATGGTTGTCCCCATATGTCGTTCTGTAGCCGGGTTTTTACAAAATTGGTCCAGTAGTCTTGCCTTGTTGTCTTTAGTTGTTTTTGATATTTCTGTTTAGCGTCACGATACAGATCAAGTCTTACCTGTCTTTCAGGAGCTGTCTTTGCTTGTTGGTAGTATTTTCTTTTGTTCCGTGAATCCTTCCTTTCTTTTGCCAGTTCTGTTGACCACGGTTGTTTCTTCCCCCACCCAGTTTTTCCCCATGGTATAGCTGCTTCCGGTGATCTTTGTAGGACCTCTGTCAGTACACGCGTTTTGTAATCTATACTGCCTTGAACAGTTTTTAGTGACGACGCCTCAACAATATCTCAAACTTTTGGCCAGTCGGCTCTTCCTATGTTATAGTGTATTGATATATCTGTCCTTGGTTATGACAACTGCGTTGTGGTCGCTGTGTGTGGCTCTTTCTAATACCCTCTATGTATTGACTAGTGGAAGAGATTTTGCGTTCCATGGAGAAAGGTCTATGCTACTTACACCACCGGTGTCTCCGTGGTAGGTAGGTGGCTGGCTGACCCTCCTATTCAGTATGAAGAGGTTGCATTCACTTACCACGTCAAACACTAGTTGCCCTCTGCCGTCAGTTCTATCTGAGTTCCACAAGAGGGATTATGCATTGATAGAGCAGCCCTTTTCTTTTTGAGCTTCGTGCAAAGTCTTTTATTTTGTCTAGGAAAAGTTCTATATCATACGAGTACTAAGCGTAAATAGAGAACATGAGCCACACATCGTGTCCGTCTGTTATTTCTGCTGTGTCAGTGTGTTCAGAGCAAAACTGGGTGATCTGTGTTACTGTGAGGTTTTTATTAACTACTAGTATTGCGGCTTTCGCGTTTTGAGTTCCTGTTATTGTGATGTAATGTGAGGGGAGCCCTGAAATCTTCCCGTGTCGCAGAAGAGGTTCCTGAACGCAGGCGATGTCTGCTTCTGTTTCTTCTAAGTGCCTACTTAGTTCCATGTTTACTAGGGTACTGCCCTGGCAATTTAGTTGTATTACCTTCAGAAGGGATATCTAGTGAAGGAAAAACACTTGGGTGTGGTTTCTTTAAAATCCAGAAACACACGTCGATGTGCTCTCACGAAGTCATTGTATACTTTCTCTAGGTTTAGGCACTCTCCCCTTCGCGCATATGCCTCTCTTAAAAATTTACATAGCTCTTTGCGGTTCGCTAGCAGATTTTCAACTTTTAGTATCATCCTGTCAGTTTGTTCAGTAGTTGGAAAGCAGATTTTATCCCCGTTTTCATGCTTAGTTTGTATGACACAGTGAAGAAAAAAAAGCACTCCGTCTTCAGGCCACAAGTGGCCCATCGGGACCATCCGACCGCCGTGTCATCCTCAGTTGAGGATGCGGTTAGGAGGGGCGTGTGGTCAGCACACCGCTCTCCCGGTCGTTAAGATGGTTTTCTTTGACCGGAGCCGCTACTATTCGGTCAAGTAGCTCCTCAATTGGCATCGCGAGGCTAAGTGCACCCCGAAAAATGGCAACAGCCCATGGCGACCTGGATGGTCACCCATCCAAGTGCCGGCCACACCCGACAGCGCTTAACTTCGGTGATCTCACGGGAACCGGTGTATCCACTGCGGCAAGGCCGTTGCCTCACAGTGAAGAGCTGTTTGAAATATACCCTTGTTTTCTACTCTGCTAAACCGTAGGTTAACTTCTAAGTTTACGTAATTTACGTAATTAACGGTATTCAGCTTGGGGTCCTTGGTTGTGTCTAGTTGGTGTTCTTGATTGCTTGTTTGTTGTTCCGGTTTCGAGTAATTTTGTAGTGCAGCACGTCTTTCCTGTTTTATGGTTTTTTGGTAGTACGAAATTTGATGTGTTTTTGCTGAGCATTTCCCTTGATAGTGACTTGTTTTTTATCTCTACCGGGGAATTGTTCGTAAAACATGGCTGTTGTATGTCCGCTTCTTGAGTCGTTGTGTCTGGTGTTGTGGCGGTGCAGGATGTGTCTTTCTGTTCAATTACCTTACTGTTTTGTTTTTCTTAGTGACTGTGTGCGCTACACGCGTAGACAAAACGAACTGGTGTAATATAGGGTCTACAGTTGGTTGTATCATATTCTACTTGTTGCGCGTGTAGTGTGTAATTGTCTTTGTTTGTGTTTGCCTGTGGAGTTAGATTTCTTGTGAACTCAGTGACATCTTCATTATCAGGATGTTCAAGGACGTCGTTATATTTCTCTGTACTATCTCGCAGTATTTCGTCTTCCAGTTCGTCAACTTGTAAAAGGAGACCAGCCTGGAAGACGGCCCAATCGAACATGTGATGTTACAGGTGCCTGGCAACGTCATTTTCAATTACACCCTGCAAGCACATATTGTCTATGTAGCCGGTAATGCTGAAGTACCTACACGATATTCTCTCCCAGAACTGAGGCATTACGTTAGTATCGGTATCTGCATTTGGGGTTTATAACATCCCCACGTGTTGCCGCCAGGCAACGGCTCTCCGCTAGCCTCTCATCCTAGCCGACGGCGATTTCTACCTTTGCCTGTTTGTGTTATTAATTACATCTGTCCCTGCGTGTGTTAGGGGGGTGGGTTTCTGACAGTTATGGTATTAATGGACGTTGTACAGAACATTGTATTCGGTGGCCTCTATTTGTCTTTCGTAGAGCTGTTTATATGTAGGACAGCGTGGCCCCCCTGCCATGTTCTGTTTCTGTGTTTTCGTGGTACATAGCCTACATGATTCTCCTGCCTGCTTTCTGACTTTTTGTGTCCCGGTTTTGCACGTGTTCCACATACTGGATCTTTGTCGCAACGCTTCGATGGGTGACCGAAGCCCCAACAGTTAAAAATTTTGACGAAATCGGTGGTGAGAAATAGCTGCGGTTCCTTTGTGAAACATTATGTAGCAAAGTAATATACCTTAAAAATTCTAATTAAGTAAACATCAGTATTTTGAGATGCTGTGAGTTTTGCGTAGTTACTGTCAAATTTGATCTTCGGCGCGACACTTTTCCAAACTCGTAGTCAGTTGTTATCAAGACCGGCAATTTGTAAATGTAGCCGCTACTGGCAAAATTTCTGCGGACGCCCATGCTCCGTCCCATACGTTCATGGAACCGCGAGAAGTCCTCATAACTATGTACTATACCACTTTGTAATGCACTTCATAGTGGTGTGTAGGCTGTGGATGTAGATGGACATGTACTAGAGCACCGATCTGCTGGTGATTCTCACAGTTACATGATTCTATGCTTTATAGTTAAATTCATTGTACTTTTGGGTTTAATTGTATCTGGTATATAGTTGGGGGAACTTTTCGTAATCCACATATGGTTGTTGGTTAGCATATTGTCATTTGATTACAAACATGCATTTATTGAAAAGTTGATTAGAGGAGGCTTAAGAAGAGAGGAAGAATGCTTGGAAGCCCTTAGTCGGCCTATATCTAAAGGAGCAGATCTGTGACGAATTTATCGAAAGAAAAGTTGGGAAGCTCTTGATAGATCTGTATCTGATTTGGTCACCTGATTGCAAATATACAGTTACTGTACAAAGTGAGCGAAAGATTTCTCGAACAGCTTACTTGGGAAGCCTTAGGTAGAGCTGAAGAATACTTGGGAAGCCCTTTGCGGTCTATATATATAACTTTCTGCGAGTTTATTGTCACCTGATTAGAAACGTACAGTTACTGGACAGACTGATGGCTAAAGAATATTCGAAAAGCTTCTGTTAGATTTATTTCTAACTTTCTGTGAGTTAACTGTCACCTCATTACGAATATATAGGTATTGGGAAAGAATTATATGCGCTGTTACTCCATTTCTTTTGTTTCGTCAACTGTTTAGCAGAATATTAAAGTCAAAGCTTTTTTCTGTTTCTATACAAGACACAGAGATGTGTTAACAATCCTTTATTCATACTAGTTTCGCTACTATTTTCTTCGTATCTGTATCAACGGAGACAAAGTAAAAACGATAGCAGAAAAGTATAAAACACGACTTTTGCTAGGCTGTATAGAAGGTGTTTCTTACCAAAAGGCATAATACTGCTGACATGTCATAACAATTTCTGACATGGAAAAGCAAATCTTCTTTTGCTTAAGCCTTTGTCCTGCAGTTTTCGCATTGTCGGCGTGGTTACAACGGATTTGGCAAGGTTAATTTGAAGGGGTGGCCGGATGCCCTTCCTGCTGCCACCCAGTACGCTCTGCGACGTAATCAGTGTATTCCAGCTGTCTGCATCTAGTGTAAATCATGAAATAGTGTGAAAGTGTTGAAAATGTCTGCGAATCGTGTAACTGAAGCGGGACGTGGGGACCAGCCCGGTATTCACCTAGTGGGATGTAGAAAACCACGTAAAAACCACATCCAGGCTGGCTGTCACACCGGCTCTCGTTGTTAATCCGCCTGGCGGATTCGATCCGGGGCCGGCGCGCCTACCCGAGTCCAGGAAGGAGCACATCAGCGGTCTAGGCTACCCTGGCCGGTCGACAGAGGAAAGCAAATACTGCATGTAAAATCTGCACAGTTACGCATATACAGAAGGCAATAAGTACGGTACTTTAACACGTAAGAGGGTATGACCCATTACAACAGCAGATACCAACTGATCTTCATGCAGTACACACGTATTATGCGGAGTAGGTACCAGAAGTGGTTGACACGAGTCAACGAAGCAGTGATAACTCGAGAAACATTATATATTCAATTCTTCGACATATGTAATAACAGGACGAAGACTGTTACAGTGAAATTCCGAGTCATTTTTTAAAAAAAGGTGGTAAGGAAACATACAAAGCTAAATGGAAAATATAATTTACGACATCTTCTGATTATTTGGACCGACATCTATACACAGTTTTCCTTTTCTCTACGTCTCCTTTTTATCGAGGAATGAATAGCGATATGAGAAACATATTTAGAGTAAAGTAATAGAAGTGATTCTCATATATGCCCACACACGTACGTCCATACGATAGTTCCTATGGGGGACCTAGACCTGTTGGTATGGAGTCTTTTTTAATAACTTGGAAGACGAATAACGACTTGTAAGTAGCCATAAAAAAGTTCCGTCTCCGACTCTGTTAAAAATCTGTGTAATACCTAATGTAGGCTAAATTTTCTTGAAAGAAAAGCACCGAACAACATTTCAACATTTGTTCCTTTCGCTGAGAGCTAGGGGCGAAGTGGGGGCGGGGGGGGGGGGGAGGAGGGACGGTAGGGGAAGAGAGGGTCCCTCTTGCAGCCAGGTATGGGCGCCCTTTTGTCCACATAATCAGAAGATGCTATAAATTGTCATTTTCAGTTTGCTTTTTATTTATATTTATATTTATATTTATACAATTGCCTTGGTATTTCATGGCAACAGTTATCGTCCTTTAATTACGTATGTCAATGAACGTTGTGGAACAGAATATGTGAAGCTGCTTGTGTTATGTCTTTGCTTCGGTAACTTCTTATATCAACCATCTTTGGTATCTTCTATGTAATATGGGGCTACAACATGATCAGTTGGTATGTACCGTTCTACTGGCTCACACCCTCTTCTGTGTTAAAGCTCTCAACTGCCTTGCTGTATCTGCATAACTGTAAATATTTTGTATGAAATATTGGTTTTCTAAGTCAGAAATTGTTCTATCATGTGAGGAATATTAAATATTTTCGTTAGTATTGCATCCTATGCAGCTTATAAACAAACGATATATTTTCATATTTTTCTGTAGCTCTTTTTGCTTTACTTTGGTTGATAAAGATACCGAGTAGATAGTACAATACCGAAAACGTTGTATTAAAGGGTTATTAACGCAGCTCTGTGTCATACAATTAAAAAATACATGACTGGTGGGATCCACTTTCAAAAAATGTTAAAAATCTTTTGTTTATAAGAAAGACTTTAGGAAACAGATTGTTGATCCAGTAGAGAATGGGAGTGGATATTGGAAAAGCAGCCACAGTGGAACTCGTTGTTTCATGCTGACTATACGCGATGCATATACTGTACATACAAGTAAAACATTCGTCCGACGACATTCACCAAACAGCACTGCCACACAAAGCTGGAGGCGTAGGGCGTTTTTAAAGTTGCGACCTTCTTTCACTGGGTTCACTACTGAAACTTTGCTACCAACTGCTTCATTAAGATGCAGGGAGCTTCACAAAATTTTTATGTGATCATTTTTTGTGTGTTTCTATGTCTTGCCTTGTGATTTAGTTAAAAGCTGCATAGTGTGAAAAATGATACGTAACTTTTAGATTCCTTTCACCACTATTTGCCATTGTTAATTTCTCAGTACACATTGAAAAGCCACGTAGTATACACTAGCTTCCAAACCATAATACAAATGTGTGAGCACACATCTTCTTTCTCATTCTTCACTTCATGGAGTAGGCTTATAGCCAGTTCTGCCTTTACTGAAGCCTCGGTCGTCTTACATCTCTCTTTCCTCTTGGTTTATAACGATTACTTGTATAATAACTCTGTCTCCCCCACTTATGTTAATTTGTTGTATCCACTCTATGGATTTCTGTGGCCTCTATTCACCTGTGCTGGTCTGCTTTCTCATATCCTCCTTGCTTCGTCCAACACGTGGTTCAATTTAACTCTTCACATCTTCGAATTCCTGGTCCCTACTTTTGACGTTAAGTTTATCGCTAATTTCATTTATATTGTCCCTCAACCTTTTTCTCGATTTAGGATTTAGTATCAGTATGTCGTATGTGCTCCTTAGGTACTACAACAGCACTTCAAATCCACACGCCACATCCAAAACAAACACATGAAAGATTTGGACCTTGTACGGGTGCTGATGACCACGGTGTTGAACACCCCATAAACCAACATCATCATCATCATGATCATCATCAAACAAAACACGTTGAAAAACAAATGAAACACCTAACAGCAATAACAACACATAATGATGGTAGAAACACTGTTGAAACGTCCCCTTTGAAAAATTATACATGACTGTGCTTAAACTGAGACACAATATTTTTGGCGCAACGCAATCTGACTTTCAGTAATCCCTACAAAAGAATGGCCCTGACTAACATTAACCTATACGTTTCACAAATCACTTACCTCACAAAAATCTTCGTTACTCGAACTACTGCAAAACAGCGAGCGTCACTACTGCTAGCTAAATAAAAGATTCAAACTACGGAAGGCACTAACTACTGATAGGAATAGTTAGCAAATGAAAGATTTTGATAGAGAAGAAACAATGTATTTACCTTACTAGTGTTCAAAAGTCATGATATATAGCAGTTCATGACATCCAGTCTTACAAATTTCAAAACTACGCCATTTCTCTCCCCACATCCACCACTGCTGGCGGCTCACCTCCAACTGCGCAACGCTTGCCCGCTGTTCACATCCAGCTGCCCAACACTACAATGGCAGATATTCCAACAACAATGCAGACCAGCCACAGACTGCACAGAGCACAGCCAGTGATTTTCAGAGCGCTACGTGGCGTTACCAATATAAAAACCTAAACAGCCTACTTACATAGCCCCCATGCCCCCCACAAAAAATTTTACAAATTGTTTTGGGCAGTGGCCAATACAGATATGAAGAAATTTTTCATAATTACAATAACAAAGATATCAAACGCACACACTTATTGATACACTGTTGGTGAAAAGCAAAGATTTTCTCACAGTCCATAAAGACAGTCCTGATCATTCATCACAGTAAAATTGCAGTGTTTTTTTTCTCAAAGTCTGAGCAGTAAAAGAGAATGCACACAGAAGTAGTGGATTTCCATGCAGTCTTGAAGAAGTAGTGTTGTCCTTCCAACTCTTGACATGCAGACAGGTAATGGGCCACAACAGAGCAAACCCACAGCAGAGTCAGTCGAAGAATATTGGTAGGTAGGTCATCACAGAGCAGACCCACTGTAGTCCTGGTAGAGATTATGGTATTGGT
Organism: Schistocerca nitens; assembly: GCF_023898315.1. Taxonomy (NCBI): domain Eukaryota; kingdom Metazoa; phylum Arthropoda; class Insecta; order Orthoptera; family Acrididae; genus Schistocerca; species Schistocerca nitens. The sequence goes on from NC_064620.1 coordinate 411,623,054, forward strand.
GGGCCACCAGAGGTGCAGACCCACTGCAGTCCTTGCAGAGATAATGGTATTGGTGGGCCATCAAAGATGCAGACCCACTGTAGTCCTTATAGAGACGGCCAGTAGCCATCTGTTGCGACTGTGCAGGTGCACAGTCACCATCGAAGAGTCTTGCGGACAATATAGCAAGTCCATGAACCACCACTTGTGCACTCACAAAAAATTTTTTTGAAATCCCCTTAGAACCAGCAATGCTGTTATCCAGTCCCTTGCTGTATTATTAACACACGTCCAAACACTAACAGTCCTCTTTTTTTTCACATATTGTGCATATTCTATGACCAACAGAAATATGTGCAGTGAAATGAATGCTTACAAGTTACTTAATTTGATGAACTGGTGTCAATAACAATTTTATAACATGAGAATACAATAACAAAGGTACAAAATACATCATTAAAGAACTATACAATACAGATAACATATGTGGTAATGCAGGCTTTACAAAAGAATAGAAATAAACATGTACACCAGTGTTACAAGAATTATAACATAAAAATGGCTCTGAGCACTATGCGACTTAACTGCTGAGGTCATCAGTCGCCTAGAACTTAGCACTAATTAAACCTAACTAACCTAAGGACATCACACACATCCATGCCCAAGGCAGGATTCGAACCTGCGACCGTAGTGGTCACGCGGTTCCAGACTGAAGCGCCTTTAACCGCATGGCAACACCGGCCAGCAATTATGACATAAGTACATACATAAAATATCAGAATAACTTTTAAAACATCAACTTCACACATGAGCATCAAAACAAAACAGAATAAATAATGTCTAAACATCTTTACAAAGTAAATAACATATTATCAGAAAAATTCTACAACATAACTCTTATTAGCTAAACACATAAAGACAGGAAAATCACAAATTCACTTAGCGTAATAACACAAAAATACAGGATAGGGTTTGTTTTCAGTGTGACATTTGGTACTGCAGTCCAACCCAAAACTTCATTCTGTAGATCTTTCCTCTTATTTCAACATTTGTTTCCACCAAAAAAATTCCTATCCAAGCATGCTTTCTGTATTCTGTTCACATCCTCTTTCAAAAATAGTTTTTCTCCACTGTACACTACTTTTTTGGCCAACCATTTTCTTACAGCTTCTAAATGCATTTCTTCCAGTTATTCATAGTTAGTTTCTTATATAGTCTACCCCATCTTAAGCTAACTTAAATCTACTGAGCTCAGGTATATATACCTAGGGACGAGGCAATGCAGCAGCACATAAAAAATTAACACAAATAGCAATGACAAAAAAAATACAAATGGGCAAAGCAATTGCAATATTACAACTAATATAAGGCACTGTGCAGCAAACAAGAAAAATAAATCAGCAGTAAAACTGGCTTACCAGAGTAATACAAAGTCAAATTCAGTACACTATGCCTGGCGAACAGCAGCAGCAAATGCTATAACTTATACCTAAACATGAGAAAGCTCAAGCAGAAAAAATAGTACACTAAAGACAACAATGCAGATAAGGGAAATGTCTGTTCACATCTTAATGTCTATGTAATTAAAGTGGTGCACCACAACTTACTCTACCATAAAAATTACCAAGTACTTGAAAAGAAAATTATATATGCAGTTACTGTTATTAGTCCCTTCTTATTGTTCTTTCCATTCCAAGAGCTCCTTTTACGAAGAATATGGATCATAAAATAATTATTTAATAGATCTGTTGACAGAAAGTGGTCACATTAGCAAATGCACTTAATTTTATTTTATAAAACCAATGCTGCAACACAGCTGGAGATCTGATATTAAACAAAATGAGCAATCTCTCAACCAGAAAGACAATAGATGTAAAATGTTTCTCATCATTTCATTAGGCATTTTAGTAAATATCATAAATTAAGAGCTCCACAGTGTAATCATATGTTTTCAAGTTTGAGCGTGTCGTATTTGCGATGCTTTCGATAAAGAAATGTCAATAGCGAGGATAATGGCCTCTTTTTTTTTGCGCCTAATGACTTTCTTTTGTCAGACGACTACCTCTCAGCTGGGTGCCCAAAACGCATTACATCAAGGTTACTTACCTTTCTTACTGAAATATTTACGACAGCAGTTTCCGCTACAGTGACAGTCTCATATAAAAAAATTCACAGGTTGAGAATTTGAATACAAATGTGTGGAAACAAAATCCTATTGATATAACTGTCCAAAAAATTTTCGTCGGCATTGTAATACACTCATGCATTTACATACATTTCATAACTCTTAAAGTACGATTCTTGGTTTCCAATAACCTTTTCCACAAATCAGAGTGCCTAACCACTACTAATTATTCCTTACCTTATTATACATATACACATCATCGACACTTCTACAATATTTCATCATAACAGATACGTAGCATAATCAAATTCCTCATATAGCATCAGCTTATTGATCATAAGCATACCTCAACAGCATAATACACATTGTCATCATAATAATAAGATCATAAAAACTCAGCCAAATCTCAAAATTGTCGTAGCTTTCTGCAATAATTTCAAAACCTAAAGAAAATTCTCCGCTCATTTCAATAGTGTCATCTACATCAAACGTACTTTAAAAATCATGATCTCATACCAAACACGACATTCAAAGCTCTCATAGTATCACAATGGTTCCGAAAAAAATATGAAGAGTTCACAAAGTACAGACAAAATACAATTTCATAAGTGTGAAATTATCCAACTGTGTAATTGCGTAAACATGTGTCACTGATGAGTAAAAAAAAATGTTTGTCTCTCTCAGTTAAATGATCAGATAGCTGTGTAATTTATGTGGTAGAGAAATATGGTACCGATGTGTAAAGTTGTATAAGCAAATATCATATTAGCTAGGGCTCCTTGTGCTTGCCAAACACATGGTACACAAAGTAAGCATGCACCCCCCTGAGGATTAATGTAATTATACCCTCAGGTGTTACCGATTACAGCAATGGAATGAAATGTATCACAGAAAACTTTCTTTGTAATTCGAAAATCTTGAAAAAATAAATGGTTTAAGTACAAAATTAATCACTCAAATGCATGTCCTGTAGCGCTAAATGTGCGTCTTGCTGTAAGATAATTCTGTGTAAGTGTCGTAATTATCGTTCTCTGTAAGCAAAGTTCTGCTGAAGTCAATGTACTTACCTCATCATAAACGAAAGTGAAATGCTTTGCGTATAGATATCGTAGTTATTACGTACCTTACCGTGATCAAGAAAGAACTATAATGTAACGTATTGTTGTGCTACGAAAAAGGCTGTCTCATTGTAGCTGTACCACAAAAGTTACTACTAAAACATGTTTTACTTTCCAGAATAATTCAGAAAAACTGTGCAGATATAAAACAGAAACACCGCAAAAGCAACAATGTAAATTGTGTCACACATTAGTAGCGTTGTGATATAATTGTGTAGCTGTCAAAGAAACCAAATACTAAGTCATCTTTAATCTCACAAAAACTACTTAAAATAAGGAATGTCTTTTCAAGTAAACCAAAATGTTGCATTAGCAGTATATGTTCTAAATATGTAAGCCTTATAGTCGTTACGTAATCGTGCATCGAACAAGCTAGAATGTACACACACAGTAACACTGTGTCCTCTGTTCACTATCACAATGCAGTGGTAATTTCTGTTTAAATAAGTTCTCTTGGTTCTTGACTGGATATTTAACTTCAAACATTGTTGCATGTTAACAGATTCTAAGTCTGACAAAGCATACTAGTAATGTAAAGTGAAAAGTTATATGGCAAAGACAAAGTTAAAAAGCAGCTTATCTTTCAATAAACGGTTTTACATGTGAAATGTGGTGTAAACCTTTACTCTTCCTAGTACGCAGAGTTTCAACTTCAACGCAATTGTCATGTGGTATACGTCGGATTCTGTAAGGTCCATTATAAACTATAAAGAACTTGTGACTCAAGTGTTTCTTCTTATGTGACAATGAATGAGCTTTAATGAGAACTTTCTGACCAATATATAATTTCTTTGCATTTGCTTTACCATTTAGTTTTCTCCTTTTGTCTGCCGTAGATTTTATATTTTTAATAGCCAAATCAATTATGTCTTTGTGTCGAAGTTTACGTGTATTCGGGAAAGGTACAAGCTCTCTGATTCTGTTCGGTGGTTCTTCATTTTTCAGTACAAGAGTAGGTGGTAAAGCAGTGGAGTTATGAGGCATTTCATTCAGCATGTTTTGAAATAAGTGTAAATATCTGTCCCAATGCTGATGCTTTCTGTGACAATAAAGTCTGCAAAGCTTGTTGATTTCTTTCATAATCCGTTCGGAGGGGTTACAACGTGGTGAGTACAATGAAATAAAAACAGGTTTGATTTTATGATTCCGAAGTATGCGTGCCCAAACAGCAGATCTGAATTGCGGTCCGTTTTCTGAAATGACTTTACTAACATGTCCAACTTCACGTAAGAAATTTTTAACAAAGGCGTTGGATACAGACCGTCCAGTGGCTTTACGTAACGGTGTGAAAGAAACAAAATTTGAAGTAAGTTCAACAGCGACTAGAACATACGAAAATCCATTCGATGTTCTGACAAGGGGTCCCAAGAGATCAACTGCAGCAAATTCTTTTAATTTAGAAGGAATGATAGGAAACAACGGAGCACGATGTGAGATAGTAGATGGTATCGCCTTTCGTCAAAGTTTACAAATAGACAAGACTCTTCGAATTCTCTTTTCCATATTGTTAAAATAACAAGTCGTTCGAAGAATATGATAACATTTTCGTGGACCAAAATGTGCGTAGCTGAAATGAATGTACCAAATGAGCTTATTAACAAATCGTCTGGAATGCAAAGTACCCATAGCCTGTCATCAACAGTGCAGCGTTTGAAGAGTATGTTGTTTCTAACCAGATAATAATGCCGAATCTCCGTGTGCGTCTTTTCATGCCATTTACTTTTTGATGTCTTTCCAAATCGGATCTTTATCTTGCTCATGAGCAATGTCCTTTAAAGATGTGGAGATGAAGTTTTCAAAGGCGACTTTCTGAATGTAAAGAATACTGAAATTTTTCTCGAGGTTGCCTTCTGTGTTACTTTTCTCAAGCCCAGCCGGTGCGCGTGACATTGCGTCCGCAAAAATGTTCTCCTTGCCGGGAATGTAGACTATTGTGAAGTGGAATTCTTGCAGAAATAATGCCCAACGTTTTAACCTGTCATTCTTTAATTTTGAAGACATAAGAAATTGTAATGCACGATGATCACTGTATACTTTTACGTGCTTACCAGTAAGAAATAAACGGAATTTGTTAAATATCCAAACGATAGCTAAAGCTTCTAATTCAGTAATGGAATAATTTTTTTCAGATTTTGTTAGCACTCGGCTAGCAAAAGCAATGGTTTTCTGAACGGTAGTGTCATTTTCTATGGCTTCTTGAAATAAATGAGCACCAAGACCGACTTTAGAAGAATCCTTGCTAAGGCAGATATCTTGTGACAGATCTGGATGAGCTAGTATTGGCGCATTAAGTAGCGATTCTTTCAAAGAATTGAATTCCAACTGTGCTTGTTCGTCCCAGTTCCAAATAGTATTTTTTCCAGTGAGCGAACAAAGTTTTGGTGTAACAAGAATTTGCATATTCAGAAAAAGACGGTAAAAATTTATGAGACCTAGAAAACTGCGGACTTGTTTTTTTGTGGATGGAACTGGAATGGCTCTGATTGCTTCTAACTTTTCAGGATCCGGCTGAATGTCTTCCATTTTTATGTAATTACTAGCTACGGCAGCTGCGTCGTCAGTTTCAGAAGAACGTTTTGTGGCTGCCAGCCGTATGAGTCATTGCCTATTGTCTCTTTGTTGGCGTGTGTCGTTATTGGGGTTTGGAGACCTAACTTCTACAAATTCACCTTGTCGAGAGGGCCCTGGCCTGTTTAAATCCCGCCAGTTCTGATGCAATTCAGGTCTGTCGTTACGATCATGTCGTCTGTCGTCATGTCGGTAGATTCCACAGTTTCTTTCCTGTCGGTCACGTGGTGGAGAATTTCTCCTTGAATCATAACTGCACGCTGAACTGTTGCGTCTGAAATTATTCTGTCTCCCTTGATAATAATAGTTCTGGTTACCATATTGTCTGTTTCTATGATTGTCTCTGTCATATTCATTACTACGGAAATGCGAACTTTCTCTGTAACTATTACTCTGCCAGTGGTTGTCATACGGGTGGTGTCTGTTTTGGTCACGATTTGTGTTGTGAGAATAGCCTCGTCGTGTCCGGTTATTATTTCTTTCATCACGGAATTGCGACGGATGTGACCTATAATTGTTGTGTTCCTGTTTTCGGGTTCCGCGATTATCAGTGTCTATTTCTAATTCTTGTAAGAGTCCCATAAAAGCTTCAATGTCGTCTTTGCAACGTCCTGCCAAAATAATATGTCGTAAATGTTCAGGTAATTTGATTAAGCAAATGCGGATGAGTTCTGAGGGGCTGTATGGGTTTGACAGGTACTGATTCTTGTGCAACATGTCTTCAAAATATTTCACAAGACTGGAAAATTCAGATTGTTCGAAATGTTTCATCATTATGATGTTATGTTTTACTCGGTCTTGTGTAGCTTGAGACCAATATGCTGAGAGGAAGGCATGATAAAATTCTCCTTCACTGTGACAATCTTGAATGACCGATCGCATTCTTACAGCTGGTTTATTCTCTAAGTAGCCACACATAAATTCTAATCTGTGTTCTAACGACCAGTTGGGAGGAAAACAATGAGAGAATATTGATGGAGCCATGCTTGTGGATGAATGTCGTTGCCAGAATTGTTAAATGTTTTGAATTTACATGTAGTAAGGAACAGCATATAGTCAAAATCATCATGTCGGCGAGTCGCATGTCGGTCATTGTTACGTCGTTTCGGCGGTTCTGTCTCAAAATTCGGTGTACCTTGCCAATTTCTTTCATAATTTTCGAAGTGCCCTGTGTTATTATTTTGTGGCTGTTCAGTATTTCTACGTCCCTCTTCCCGTAAAGGAGCGCGAGTGTCCTCTGAAATACGTAATTCTTGTATTACCTGTATCAGCTGATCTTGTACTTCCCGGATTTCTCTTTGGTGTTGCGTATTAATTTGATTCTGACTTTGTTTGAATTTCCTAAATTGTTCGCACTCTCCTGTGTCATTAAAGACTACCGGTTTTGTGTCATTCAGATTATCATCTACCTTCGTAGATAAATTATTTAGCTGATCCGAAAGTTCAACTACTTTCTCTGATAATGAAGTAATTTCCTCCATGTGTCTTTCTTAACCAATTTTCGGAGTATCTACTGTGTCCTTTAAGTTTTCCTGAGTTTTTGCAAGTTGCGTAACCGAATCGGTAGATGCAACTGAGTCAGTTTTAGCTTGCAAGGTCCCATGATTTTCATGAACAATAGTTTGCAGTTCTTTTATGGCTGCTTCGTGATTCTGTAATGCATTTTCATGCCGCGAAAAAATAGGTTGAAAATGCTCACAAATTTGTGTTTTTACGTCATTACAGGCTTTTTGACATTTCGATTCAATGTTGTGTAACTCAGTAGTTAAATCTTCACGTGTTTGTTCAAGAGTTTGTTCCAATGAGTCTAACTTTTGAAGCTTTTGCTGTGTTTGTCTCTGATTTTGTTCCATTATGTCTACCTGTTGCTGTGTTTGTCTCTGGTGTTGTTCCATTGTGTCTAACTGTTGCTGTGTTTGTCTCTCTGGTGTTGTTCCATTGTGTCTAACTTTTGAAGATTTTGTTCCATTGTGCCTAACTTTTGAAGATTTTATTCCATTGTGTCTAACTTTTGAAGCTTTTGTCCCATTTGTTGCATTTATTGTAATAACAATGCACTGGTGTCTGAAACATGTTCCTCAGTGCTATTCGGCAATGCATTTGAACCGCCAATATTCGCATTTTGAAAAGCATAAAATGTGTCTTGACTTATTTGAGAAAACGGCGAGGACGCAAAACCTGAATCTACAGTATTTGCAAGATTGTGTCTGTCATTTCGGATTCCTGAGGCAAGCTGTTGCCGACCGATCGATCGATAATGCTTTCCTGTTCATTAATTGTTTCACTGCCTACACCATTATTTGCAGCCCGCTCCATTTCCCTATGTACAATTACCAAATTACTGCTTTGAACATTAGTTAATTCATTAAACGGTGGCGCTAACACACTGCTTTCTTCTTCACTGTCATTTCTGAGTTTACTTTGGAGCCTAGTATTACGTTTATCACACGCCATTATTGTCACAATATTTCACACGATAACACAGAAAAGCACAATTTGAAAAGCAAAAATAAGAGAACACATTAACATAGCACTGAAAATAATATCTAGTTAATTGCAAGCGCAGCTGCGAAATACTTGGTGCAAATCTACATGCATGCAACAACTGTTTTACTGTACAACAATGAAAGACTGCAACTACAAAGGAGATTTTCTCTACAATTACGCGCTAGCAATAAACAAAAGCTACACTAATTACACAAACTACAAGAAAAAATCAGAAGATTCCAGTGAGGTATCCTCGGCTAAGGGTCGACATATGAAACGTCCCCTTTGAAAAATTATACATGACTGTGCTTAAACTGAGACACAATATTTTTGGCGCAACGCAATCTGACTTTCCGTAATCCCTACAAAAGAATGGCCCTGACTAACATTAACATATACGTTTCACAAATCACTTACCTCACAAAAATCTTCGTTACTCGAACTACCGCAAAACAGCGAGCGTCACTACTGCTAGCTAAATAAAAGATTCAAACTACGGAAGGCGCTAACAACTGATAGGAATAGTTAGCAAATGAAAGATTTTGATAGAGAACAAACAATGTATTTACCTTACTAGTGTTCAAAAGTCTAATATATATAGCAGTTCATGACATCCACTCTTACAGTACAACTCCGCAATTTCTCTCCCCTCATCCACCACTGCTGGCGGCTCACCTCCAACTGCGCAACGCTTGCACGCTGTTCACATCCAGCTGCCCAACACCACAATGGCAGATATTCCAACAACAATGCAAACCAGCCACAGACTGCACACAGCACAGCCAGTGATTTTCAGAGCGCTACGTGGCGTTACCAATATAAAAACCTAAACAGCCTACTTACACTGTGACTGCAAAAAAGCGTATCAACTCGACACAGACAAAAGGAAAGATAGTATAACAACGGAGACTGTAAGTAACACGCTAGATTACCCGATATACAGTGATTCTCAGTCGGAAATGAACAATAAATGGAATAATAAAAAGAAACTTTTTGTTGTTTGCAGATGTTGATGTTGATTGTATACTACATTTAAAGCTACCAACAAAGACAACCAATAGCGTTAAGTAAGATTTGTAAACAAATTTATTCATCCACTATATTTCCAAATTTATTATAAAACTGAAACCTTAGACATATCGTAAATGAACGACATAGAATGCTGCGACTCAGTTATACATACGAAAGAGCAGTGCCTGTGTTATTAAGAAGTACGCTGCAGTGCTCCTTCGGACATACATCCAAGTGCGAAGGAACAGGCACTGCAGCAACTGCAGGCATCAATAAATAGAGAACGCGTTTTCGCATTTGCGAATATGAATCACCACTGGCCGTATATTGGATGTTGACAGTGAAAATTTGTGTAGGACCGGGACTCGAACTCGGATTACCTCTTTATGCGAGTAGTCGACTTGACCGCATCTGCTATCCATGCACGGATCGCGGCCAGACCCAAACTGCTACATTCCATCGTCCACGTGTCACAACCGACACTCGTACTTTAACTTTATTCCCGTCCAGGAAGACCATATTTGTTGAGAGCCGAGGGCAGGCACTGCTATTTCGTATTTATTCGCCAACAACAGGCCGTGACCTTCAATAATACGACATTCCTCACCGGGAATACGCGTAGCGTACAAGTGGAGGTTGTGACACGTGGGTGACGACATATGGAAGTTTGGGTCGGTGCGCGGAGTAGTCGCGCGGTTTGCTGCGCCTTCCCACAGATTACGCAGTCCCTCCTGGGGGTATGGGTGTGTGTGTTACTTTTAGCATAAGTTAGTTTAAGTTCGTTTAAGTAGTGTGTAAGTCTAGAGACTGGGGACCTCAGCAGTTTGGTCGCTTAGGAATTCACACACATTTTGGAGTTTGGGTCTCGCCGCTATTCGTGCATGCATAGCCGAAGAGATTAAGGCGACAGCTCACATAAAGCGGCAAATCACTGTTCGGATGCCGATCTGGTAAAAAATGTTCATTGTCGCCATACTAATATACAGCCAAATGGTGGTTCATCTTCTGAATTGCGATTACATTTCCTACATACACTGATTTATACCTCAACATTGTACTGTATGTAAGCGGAGGTAAAATATTTGTCAGCAATCGCTCCTTATACTAAAGCAAATATATTGCGCTTAAAGTTTATTTAAGCCACAAAGATGTTAAAATGTAACAACAATTTTGCAGACAGAAAATAGCAAAATACACCCATTGAAGACAACACAAAAAGTGAAGAAATGTACTACGGTGGAAACAAAATTATAAATCGGTGTCTTGCGTACGGCGGAATTCCTCTCTAATTTTCTTAGCACGCGAGGAAATACGAGGGGGCTTCAATGAGTAAAAAGACACACTATTTTCTCGGAAAAATTCGGTTGGAAAAATGTGGAATTTGTTGTGAGTTGTCCCGTTTAAGCCCCTGTAGTTTCATGAAGTTCTGATAGGTGGCGACGCTATACGTAACCTTCAAATTGTCGTCTGTAACGGAGGTGCGTTCTATTCAGAGAGCTGTCATTGAGTGTCTTTTGGCAGTAAACCAGAGCAGTAAACAAAAGCATGATGAATCGTTGGGTGAGGAGTCTGTGATTATCGCAACAAGGTCGCACAAACCTGTCCGTTTTCCCGCGTGCTGGCCTGCCGCACACGCCTCTATTTCCTGCAGTGCTGGAACGTGCGGACACTCTCATTCGAGGTGATGGATGGATCACAATCAAACACCTCGATGTTTACAGGCCTGGGTTCGATTCCCGGCTGAATCGGGGATTTTCTCCGCTCAGGAACTGGGTGTTGTGCTGTCTTCATCATCATTTCATCCCCATCGCCCAGTGTGGCGTGGAATGTAATAAGACTTGCACCAAGGCGGCCAGACCTGCCCCGGAAGGGGCCTCCCGGCGAATGACGCCAAACGATCATTTCCATTTTTACCTCCCTGTTCACATGGACATCTCTGTTTTTAGTGATGACACTTTCGTCCATCAGTTGGGCTACTGGGATAAATGTGTCGCCTCGATTCGTCGCCGCCTAAACGGTTCAAATGGCTCTGAGCTCTATGGGACTTAACTTCTGGGGTCATCAGTCCCCCTAGACTTAGAACTACTTAAACCTAACTAACCTAAGGACATCACACACATCCATTCCCGAGTAAGGATTCGAACCTGTGACCGTAGCAGCAGCGCGGTTCCGGACTGAAGCTCCTAGAACCGCTCGGCCTCAGCGGCCGGCCTCGCCGCCTAACAGAAGACTTCCATCTGTTTAGCCTAATGGAAGATGTAGTCTGTATGTGATACAGGATTCAGCAAGACGTTGGCTCTGACGTCGATCAGTAGAGTGGTACCATGAGACTATAATGGCTCTCCTAGTAAGATGACGCAACGCCGTCGCATTGAATAGAGATTATGTTGAAAAATAGAGTTCTGTCGCCAAAACAATGGGGAATAATTTACGGGGGTAGTCCCAAAAGTAAGGTCTCTTATTTTTTTATAATTATATAGACCTGTTTTTTTCTACAATGATTTGCATCAGTTTACAGTTTGAACATTTAGCTATTTTTCGATATAATCACCATTTCTGTCGATGCATTTTTTTTTGGCGCTGTGGCAGTTTTTGTCTGTCCATGTCATACCAGCTTGCCGGCATGCTGTTCAGAAAGTTTCACCTCGTCGTCAGAGCTGAATCGCTTTCCTGCCAAATGTTCTTTTAACCTAGGGAACAGGTGATAGTCACTGGGCGCCAAGTCAGGACTATAGGGTGGGTGGGTGATTACGTTCCACTGAAACTGTTGCAGGAGAGCTACGGTTTGCCGAGCGATGTGTGGGCGAGCGTTGTCATGGAGAATGTGTACACCCTTGCTCAACATTCCTCTTCTCCGGTTCTGAATTGCCCGTTTGAGTTTTTTCAGAGTCTCACAGTACCTGTGGGCGTGAATTGTGGTCCCAGCGATTCAGCTCCGACGACGAGGTGAAAGAAGAGGTACAAGACTTTCTAAACAGCATGGCGGCGAGCTGGTATGACATGGGCATACAAGAACTGCCACAGCGTCTACAAAAATGCATCGACAGAAATGGTGATTATGTCGAAAAATAGCTAAATGTTCAAGCTGTAAACTGATGTAAACCATTGTAGAACTAAACAGGTCTAAAAAAATCACTCCGTCTTCAGGCCACAAGTGATCTACCGGGACCATCCGACCGCCGTGTCATCCTCGGTGGAGGATGCGGATAGGAGGGTCATGTGGTCAACACACTGCTCTCCCGGTCGTGAGATGGTATTTTTGATCGAAGCCGCTGCTATTCGGTCGAATAGCTCCTCAATTGGCATCACGAGGTTGAGTGCACCCCGAAAAATGGCAACAGCGCAGGGCGGTCTGGATGGTCACCCATCCAAGTGCCGACCACGCCCGACAGTGCTTAACTTCGGTGATCTCACGGGAACCGGTGTATCCAGTGTGGCAAGGCCGGTAAACAGGTCTATGTAGTTATAAAAGAATAGGAGACCTTACTTTTGCGATTACCCTCGTACGTGTGCAACAACAAGAATGTGGTGAAAACTACGAAGATCATTTCTTGGACGAAACCTATGTAAACAAATACTTCAGACCAGCATTTCACCTACGTGACATCCCAGTGCAAATCTGTAACACAACCATCTGTGTGGCGTGCTTATCATTATGTATTATTTATATTTTAGGACAACTAATCAATAAAAAAAAACGTACCACAACTACTAATGAAAGCATAAAAGCCGTCTAACGATCAATTGTATTGGTTCGGAACCGGTAATGGTACCTTTTGAATAAAGGGATTTAAAATAAATTTTTGGCTGGTTGCTGTCTCAAAACCATCAACATTTGTTTTCAAATAACAGCCACGGTCTCCAACCATGCCATCATATGACAAAATTGGGATAATACACTATGTTGACTGAGCGAGGTGGCGCAGTGGTTAGCACACTGGACTCGCATTCGGGAGGACGACGGTCCAATCCCGCGTCCCACCATCCTGATTTAGGTTTTCCGTGATTTCCCTAAATCGCTCCAGGCAAATACCGGGATGGTTCCTTTGAAAGGGCACGGGTGCCTTCCTTCCCCGTACTTCTGTAATCCGATTATACCAATGACCTCGCTGTCTGGTCTCCTCCCCCAAACAAACCAACCCAACCCAACACTGTGTTGGAATCCTAATCAAAATCAACCCGCGTTCAGAAAAAAAAACAGAAAATGTGTTGGACTAGTTACTGAACGCCCCTAGTAAGATGAACCGCAATATTCACAAGATGAGAAGAGTTTGTAACCGGACTTTCTCGACACTCTGTATAAAATGTTACCCGCACACCGCGCATGTACGCTCAGTCACTCGCATTGCGTTGGTGCACAGACGCAGGCGCAGGTAACCGGGCTTAACGGGCCCCACTTATTAGCGGCTGACACGGTGCGGCAGACGGCGCCCGCTGAATGACGCCGCCGCCGGGATTTGGCGCCTCGCGGCCGCCTTTGTCGCGCGGCGTGACGTGACGTAATCCGCTCCCGCCACACAATGGCGGCGACGCCTCCGCGGGACGGCCGCCTATTCTGGCCGTGTCGCGCGGTCGCGCCTAAGCCGCGGATCAGCGGCACGCGCCGACACCGCAGCCGCTCGCTGTCTTCGCCAGGTCGCCGGCCGGAAATGTGTACAGCTATCCACAGGATTCTCCACTGCCACGTTCCCAGCGGGACGAACTGTGACGTGGGCGATGCAGTCAACCGGCCACAGTGTCCACCACACTCGATTTTATTACAGTGTGTCCAGCAAAGAAGTCTTTCATCTCAAAATTAATTATCTCGAAAACTAAAATCAATAGGAAAGTGCAACAAAAGGTATGTTTATTGCGAAAGCTGCAAGAATTTTACACAGGAGTTTCGAAATAGTTCTAAAAACAGTTAGCAGATGGCGCTGCATACTGTGTAACTAGTGCGGAATCAGCGTGTACAGCTGAACCCGTCCCGTGCAAGCAATATTTGAAATAACGTCACAATCTTTTCGAAAATTTCACCACTCACGGCATGGAGACGGTACCAATTTCTCATCTCATCTGTTAATGTCTCGTTAGGAATCGATTGAGATGCCACAGACATCGCCGATTCGAGCTCTTTCAGCATGGTGTGATGGTTCTGGTAGAGACTATCTTCCAATGACTCCTAGAAAAAGTAGTCACAAGGAAACCGATCTAGAGAACATGGAGGCCAATCAATCCAGATATGTATACGTTCCATTTTTAATCTGACTTTACTTGCTTGTTAGCCAGGCAGGCAAGCAGACATGCAGTATTAGTAGAACGGGCAGGCTGCTTTATTCTCATTCAAGCCAAGCCAAGCTAAGCCCAGCCCTAGCAGGATAAATGAATCTTGCTTGCGTGCTCATGTTTCCACTGTGCTATACTATGTAGCAGTGTGTTCTGCAAGCTTACGTTGTAGTGTTACAGATAGACTTCGGAAGTTGATGTGGTACGACTATCACAGGACGAGGCTCCATGAAATTTATATTCATTTTAGGTAATTGTAGGCCAGAAAAAGGTGGATTTTATTTGTCCTGTTTTCCCTTTTCGACGTGTTTTGGGCTTATGTATTTCGATATGAAAGGTTTTCTCTGCAACTTCATCCTCTTTCGAACAGATCTGGCTATTCTCAGTTCGAACTACCATCAAGTCACCTGTAACAAATGTTTTCTAGTAAGCAGAGCCATCTCTGGAAGCTGACGTCCTTTGAACGTCAGAACCTGAACATGTCTATTATAATGCAATGCCAACCAAGGAAAAATTTTGGAGATCTAATTTCTGTAAGCTTATTGTAATTCAGCCAAATATGAAGCCAGTTATACCTATTTTAATTAAACAGATCAAAAATGTTTTGCTTCACCTCGGTTCCGAGAGTTCCGAAAACCTGTACCGAAAATTGGAATAGAGATCAACGTAAATATTATCTCCGCCCTTTTAATTCCTCATGAAAACCACACATTGCATGTTCTACCACCATGCACAGCGAGACATTCAGAGGCTGTGGTCCAGATTGCTGTACACACCGGTACCTCTAATACCCAGTAGCACATCCTCTTGCACTGATGCATGCCAGTATTCGTCGTGGCATACTAGCCACAAGTTCATCAAGGCACTATTGGTCCAGTTTGTCCTACTCTTCAATGGCGGTTCGACGTAGATCCCTCAGAGTGGTTGGTGGGTCACGTCGTCAATAAATAGCCATTTTAAATCTATACCAGGCATGTTCGATAGGGTTCATGGCTGGAGAACATGCTGACCACTCTAGTCGAGCGATGTCGTTATCCTGAAGGACGTCATTCCCAAGATGTGCACGATGGGGGCGCGAATTATCTTCCATGAAGACGAATGCCTCGTCAATATGCTGCCGATAATGTTGCACTATCGGTCGGATTATGGCATTCACGTATCGTACAGCCACTACAGCGCCTTCCATGACCACCAGTGGCGTACGTCGGCCCCACATAATGTCACACCAAAACAGCAGGGAACCTCCACCATGCTGCTCTCGCTGGACAGATTGTCTAAGGCGTTCAGCCTGACCGGGTTGCCTCCAAACATGTTTCCGACGATTGTCTAGTTGAAGGCATATGCGACACTCATCGGTGAAGAGAACGTGATGCAAATCCTGAGCGGTCCATTCGGTGTGTTGTTGGGCCCATCTTTACCGTACTGCATGGTGTCGTGGTTGTAAAGATGGACCTCGTCATGTACGTCGGGAGTGAAGTCGCACATCATGCAGCGTATTGCGCACAGTTTGGGTCGTAACACTACGTCCTCTGGCTGCACGAAAAGCATTATTGAACATGGCGGCGATGCTGCCAGCGTTCCTCCGTAGGTAGCGGTCATCCACTGAAGTAGTAGCCCTTGGGCGGCCTGAGCGAGGCATCCCATCGACAGTTCCTGTCTCTCTGTATCTCCTCCATGCCCGAACAACATCGCTTTGGTTCACTTCGGGACGCCTGGACAATTCCCTTGTTGAGTGCCCTTCCTGGCACAAAGTAAGAAAGCGGACGCGATAGAACCGCGGTATTGACCGTGTAGATATGGTTGAACTTCAGATAACACGAGCCGTGTACTTCCTTCCTGGCGGAATGACTGGAAATGATCGGCTGTCGGAATCCCTCCGTTTAATAGACGCTGCTCATTCTTGGTTGTTTACACCTTTGGGCGGGTTTAGTGACATCTTTGAACAGACAAATTGACTGTATCTGTGATACAATATCCACAGTCAACGTCTATGTTTAGAAGTTTTGGGAACCGGGGTGATGCAAAACTTTTTTTGATGTGTGTACTTTTCAATCTAAGTGGCCAAAAGTAGCTCATTTTAAATTTCAAAAATGGTTCAAATGGCTTTGAGCACTATGCGACTTAACTTCTGAGATCATCAGTCTAACTTAGAACTAATTAAACCTAACTAACCTAAGGACATCACACACATCCATGCCCGAGGCAGGATTCGAACCTGCGACCGTAGCGCTCGCTCGGCTCCCAACTGTAGCGCCTAGAACCGCACGGCCACTCCAGCCGACTTTAAATTCCAAAAATGCATTTTACCAAATCACGAAGTTCGTTTTCAGATAATGTTAACATAAAAAAGCCTACTTTGCACTACGCTCCATACCACCAGAATGTGACTTTTAATATCCACTGTGCCATATTTTAATCAATGTTTGCGTAAATTTAGATAGCCTATGTACTGCTAAATGGCCGCAAGTCCTTAGCTCACTTTTCATTCCCAAATAACTTTCAAAATATTATGGAATGAGGGAATTGCTGGTCAAATTTACAGACGTATCAACAGACTTAAGTTCCCGAATGAGTGTTTTGTAACGTTTTATACAATTTGCATTTCAATGCATTGCATTGATTGGCCGCTTTTTCCGAAGCTGCCTTATAAACGCATGGGCTTTTTTCGTGGCTGATAAACATTCCCCAATACTTAATTTCTCCTCAATCTCTTTTAAGTTTGTATTTCTACTCCGACTGTGTGATAAATGAGCTACAGTGTAACTACGTACTCAAACATACGCCTGGCTGCTCTGTCGTCCCTTTGGACTGATACTGCAACCTGTTGGCGGGCGCTGCAGTCTGAGCGGGTCCCGTTGAGCTTGACAGGCTTGAGGAAACCCAAGCTGCCCTGCTCTAACCGCAGTGCTTCAGTACACATGTACTCTAATTATAGGTATAATCTAGTCACAGAGTATTTGAAAGCCGCCGACATCCAAATTTGATTTATGAGTTCCCAAGGTCTTCATTTTCACATGGCATCAGCCCGCTTCGTAATCGGGTGTTTTGATTAGTGTGCAGAACTCTATTTGTACCGTTGTGTGTATATAATCGTAAAAACAGGTGGTAATTTGATACATACATCGGCCTATCTTCGAAATTATATCTAAAGGAGAGAGCAAATTATTTCACGGTGCTAATTCTTTCTGTATTGGGGTTATAGTTACTAGTTTAGAGCCTAAGAACGATTCTAAAGATCAAAGTAAAGTATGAATCATTTTATATGCTTACTTTTTCCTAGCCGGCCGCGGTGGTCTAGCGGTTCTAGGCGCTCAGTCCGGAGCCGCGCGACTGCTATGGTCGCAGGTTCGAATCCTGCCTCGGGCATGGATGTGTGTGATGTCCTTAGGTTAGTTAGGTTTAAGTAGTTCTAAGTTCTAGGGGACTGATGACCATAGATGTTAAGTCCCATAGTGCTCAGAGCCATTTGAACCATTTTTTTTTACTTTTTCCTAAATAATTCATGATACGTAAATTTAGCCGCAACTCACTGTTTTTCTGACCGTTGTACTCAAGACAGTTGTAGTCAGATCATCAAACACATTGGTGTTGTGGTCTGCTTATCGAGGGATAGTACCCCCTTTTGTTTTTGTTGTATCCAAGTGTAACGCCAGTTTTGACGAAGCAAATAATTTATCGGGTGTCTATAGCAAGGTCTTCTACTGAACCGAATACAAAGTTTAGACTGCACGTGGCTCATCTTCGGCGTTGGCAGACAAGAGTAATTTGAAACCATCTCTCGTCTTGTAAAATGTATCATTCGACCCATTAACGATGCTTCTGTATAATAGAAATCCGTTGTACCCGGGCTATCCGAAACATTCTCTTCAGTTTCAAGAATTTCGGGATGGACGACGAGTCTCCGCAACGCAACAGAAAGGTTACAGTACAAAGTAAATGTGCTTTCTTCTTACGTGAAACTTCTAGACGTCTGACTGATTTTGAAACATTCTCCCCGTAGAGTCATCTAATCACACAATGAAGGCTTTCACGACCGGATGTTTCAGCTGCCGAGAATTCTTCCAGGCTGTGTGGCCATGGTCGAAGGAACTCTTCTATCCCTGACGTTTCGTCCAAAGCTACATTGGACATCTTCGGAGGTTCTCCTGGTTGTGCTGAGTCTTGCCGTCGGCAAGCCTTCATTGTATGATTAGACAACTCTGCGGGGAGAATGTTTCAAAAACAGTCTGATGTCTGGAAGTTTCAAGTAAGAAGAAAGCACATTTACTTTGTACTCCAACCTTTCTGTTGCGTTGCAGAGACTTGTCGTCCATCCCGAAATTCTTGAAACTGAAGAGAATGTTTCGGACAGCCCGGGTACAACGAATCTATCATTATACAGAAGCATCGTTACTCTGTGAAAGGATACATTTTACAAGAGTAATCTGACGTTTTCTCTTTCTAGCATTAAGACCAATTCTACCAGAATGAGGCTAATTTATTGACCATCGTACCAGGGAGAAGTTACATTACGAAATCAAATCAACACAGAGGGTTTTTCGTGTACTTCCCTCCGTCCCTCACCCTTCTCCCATCCGCGTGAAGAACGACTGCAAGTGAGCGTCTGTGTGAGCTCGAATCTCTCCAGTTGGTCCTTCATGGTGTTTTCTCGAAATACGTGCAGTAGAAAGAAATATTTCTCGTAGGTGACTACTGACAGCTGTAAACAACTGTATGAAATGCTTTTTTGACCATCAGATACTTTTTTATTTAAAACCCATATATCCACCGGTTTCAGCCACAGATCGTCCTTCACGGATTAGGGTTAAACATAGTTTAGGCCACAACACCACATCTGTCATGTTCGTCATACTGGAATTCATGGCATATGTGACGTGACCATTATTTAAACAATGACAGATGTGATGTTGTTGCCCAAACTATTTTAAACCTAATCCGTGAAGAAGGTTTGCGGCTGAAGCCGGTAGACATTTAGGTTCTAAATAGAAAAAGCAGCTGATACTCAAACATGCATTTTATACATTAGAAAGCAATGTATTGGTGGCCTCTTCTAGGTACGTGTGTGCTCTGCGTTTTACCAGCAAACCACACTGTGATGCACAACAGGTCTCCTGTGACGTCTGTCACTAGATTTGATTGAGCATTTTACGTTTGATACAATAATCTGTGACAAAAGCCGCTTTTCATTGGATCACCTGTATTTCCTTTGCCACTCTATCAATCTTGCTGGTAAGGGCCTCAGATTAAGGAATAATGCTCAACTGGCTGTTAGTTTTACACTGCCATATCACATTAAAGGAACCATCTCTCAAAATCCTGCATACTGCCATATCACATTAAAGGAACCATCTCTTAAAATCCTGCATAATAGCCTTTTGCATCGCGAGACGTACAGGAAGAGAGTCAGTGACGTTGTGGAAAGTACTGACGGGGATATTGATCCATGCAGACTCCAGAGCCATGGCCAGCAGAGCTAGGTCTCTCGGCCGAAGACAGATGCCGCCGAGAACTAAATCCAGTTGGTCCCACAGACTCTCAGTTGGGTTTAAACCCAAGGAGTCTGGTGGCCAGGAGAAACAGTAAACTCATACTCAGCTTCTTCGAGATGTGTGACACGTTGCGTTGTCCCACCGGTACATGCCATCACATCGAGGAAAAACAAACTGCATGCAAGAGTGGACATGGTCCTCAAGGATAGACGCGTAGTTTCATTGATCTACTGTGCTATCCAGAATGATGAGACCACCTAGGGGATGCCACTAAAACATTCCGCAGTCCTTAACGCCCCCTCTTTGTTTGCTTTGAAGTATTTTAGACCGTACACACCAATGGCCATCAGTCCGATGGAGAAGTAATTCATCTGACAAGGTCACCTATTGCCACTGAGTGGGAACCCATTTGCAGTACTGATGTGAAAATTCCAAAAAAATTGGATCAAATGGCTCTGAGCACTATGGGACTTAATATCTGGGGTCATCAGTCCCCTAGACCTTAGAACTACTTAAACCTAAGGATATCACACACATCCATGCCCGAGGCAGGATTCGAACCTGCGACTGTAGCAGTCGCGCGGTGCCAGACTGAAGCCCTTGAACCGCTCGGCCACAGTGGACGGCTGAAAATTCCAGTTTTCGTCGCCAATGAACAGCAGCCAGCACGGGTGCATGAAGCAGGCAGCTGCCGCGAGGCCCATGCGCAGCAACATTCGCTGAACGGTAGGTGAGGAGACACTGTTGACAGGCTCACGGTTCATTTGGGTGTTCAGTTGCTCAATAGTTGCAAGTCTATTCTCCCGTAAACATGTCTGAAGCCATTGTTCAACCCTGTCGTCCACGGCCTGTGGTGCACTACCAGGCCGGCCGATGTGGCCGAGCGGTTCTAGGCGCTACAGTCTGGAACCGCGCGACCGCTACGGGCTCAGGTTCGAATCCTGCCTCGGGCATGGATGGGTGTATGTCCTTAGGTTAGTTAGGTTTAAGAAGTTCTAAGTTGTAGGGGACTGATGACCTTAGATGTTAAGTCCCATTGTGCTCAGAGCCATTTGAACCAATTTCCAAAGTAAATAAAAAATCTTTCCAACCGTTTACGAACTTTTCCTACCTTTTCCTTGGGTTTTTACTGCTAATCTCTGCAGTAAGCTTCGATCGCTGCATACCCTCGGACATTCCGCTACGATTTTCTGGCGTTGTGACTCCGTTATGTACAGCGAAATCATCCACGAATAGCATCGAGCTTCAAACTTTTTCCAGTAGTTAATTTACGTGTATTGCAAACTGTAACTGTGCTATAAAACGTCCTCGGGATTCTGTGGAAGCTAGTGTTACGGCAGAAGATTTCTCGTCACTAAGAGCCATAATGCCGGATGTTAATTTCTACAGGGAAGATTTTTGATGTCCAGAAAGAAGAATGAAACGCGTACAGAATTCTACAACAGCGTGGCTTTAGAAATACAGGTCTATTCTTCTCACATAAAAGGACTCAAATACCGATAGAGAAACAGAAAATTGACGAAGCACATTTTTTGAATCTCACGCCTTTTTCTTAGTGAACAGCACACTGACAATTACTGTAGTAAGCAGCACTGATTCAGTTTGTTAAAACGTCGCATAGATTTCTTTTTTTCCCAGTTCGATTCAGTACCTCATCATTAGTTGCTCCATCTACCAAAATACTTTCAGCATAATTCTGTAGCACCACATTTCCGCCTTGTCTCAGATGTTTATCACTCACATTTCACATCTTAAAAGTCTATACTCCAGACAAATATCTTCAGAAAAACGTCGCTAACATTTAGATTTGTTTTCGTTTTTACAATTTCTGTTTTTTTTTAGAAATGCTTTTCTTGCTGTTACCTGTCTACATTTTATATCCTTTCCACATCTGCAGTCATCAGTTGTTTTGCGAGCAAAGTAGCAAAACTCATCTACTATTTCGATGTCCCATTTCTTAATGTTATTCCCTCAGCACCTCTGTTCTACTGTTGTTGACGTTCTTCTTATAACCTCTTCTGAAGACACCATCTATTACTTTGGGCTCATGTACGAACTTCTTTGCTGCCTCTGACAGAAGTACAATGTCATCGGCAAACCGCAAATTTTTTATGTCCTCTCCGTGAACTTTAATTCATTTTACAAATTTCTCTTGAGTTTCCTTTAGTGACTGATTGTCTTATGCATTCATAACACATCTAATTTTACCGTCTGTGAGCAGTCAATACTTTCTTCTGGACTTTAGAAAGGCCACGACTGCGACGACGATACTTTATAGTTACCAGTCTAATCGTTAGTGACAATAGGAAGACGCACAAAATCTGTTACAAGAAATATTGTACGAAGATCATCATAGTCGGCTAACGAAAGCGGCAAATGAAGGAGGTAAAAAGTACTTCTGTAAGAAGAGGCCGGGAACCAATGGTAAATATGTAATTATTTAAAAAGTTTGTTATTAGGTAGGAAAACAGATAAAACAAATTAAACCTCTTCTAAAACAATCAAAAGTCATCGGAATCGCAAGAACACACCATTTTAAGTATACGTTCTAGTGTTAATGCACTCGGCCATATGGGCAGGTAGTATAACACTGAAGCGCCAAAGAAACTAGTATACGCATGCGCATTCAAATACAGAGATATGTAAACAGACAGAATACGGCATTACGGGCGGCAACGCCTATATAAGACAACAAGTGTCTGGCGCCGTTCTTAGATCAGTTACCGCTTCCACAATGGAAAGTTATCGAGATTTAAGTGAGTTTGAACGTGGTGTCTTAGTCGGCGCGAGAGCGATGGGACACAGCATCTCCGAGTAGCTATGAAGTAGGGAATTTCCCCTTACGACAATTTCACGGGTGTACTGTGAATTTCAGGAATCTGGTAAAACATCAAATCCTCGACATCGCTGCTTCCGGAAAGAGATCCTGCACGCACGGGACCAATGACGACTGAAGATAATAGTTAAACGTGACAAAAGTGCAACTCTGCCGCAATTTGCTGAAGATTTCAATGGTCGGATATCAACAAGTGTCAGTGGGCGAATCATTCAACGAAACATCATCGATGTGGGCTTTCAGAGATGAAGACCGACTCGTGTATCCTTGATGACTGCACGACACAAAGCTTTACGTCTCGCATGGGTCGACATTGGACTGTTGACAACTGGAAACATGAAACTTCATGGTAGATTAAAAATGTGTTCCGGACCGAGACTCTAACTCGGGAGCTCTAATTTCGGTCCGGCACACAAATGGTTCAAATGGCTCTGAGCACTATGGGACTTAACATCTATGGTCATCAGTCCCCTAGAACTTAGAACTACTTAAACCTAACTAACCTAAGGACAGCACACAACACCCAGCCATCACGAGGCAGAGAAAATTCCTGACCCCGCCGGGAATCGAACCCGGGAACCCGGGCGCGGGAAGCGCGAACGCTACCGCACGACCACGAGCTGCGGGCTCCGGCACACAGTTTTCATCTGCCAGGAAGTTTCATATCAGCGCACACTCCGCTGCAGAGTGAAAATTTCATTGTGGACTGGAAACATGTTGCCTGGTCGGACGAGTTTATTTTCAAATTGTGTTGAGCGGATGGACGTTTACGGCTATGGGGACAACGTCATGAATCCATGGACCTTGTCTGTCAGCAGGGGACTCTTGAAGCTGGTGGAGGCTCTGTAATGATGTGGGGCGCGTGCAGCTGGAGGGATATGGGACCCCTGATACGACTGACAGGTGACATGTACGTAAACATCCTGTCTGATCACCTGCATCCAGTCATGTCCACTGTGCATTCCGACAGACGTGGATAATGCCAGCAGGACAATGAAACATCCCACACATCCATAATTGCTACGGAGTGCCTCTAGGAACTCTCTTCCGAGTTTTTAAACTTCCGCTGCCCACCAAACACCCCAGACATGAACATTATTGAACATATCTGGGATGCCTTGCAACGGGCTGTTCATAAGAGATCATCTCCACCTCGTACCCTCACGGATTTATGGACAGCTCTGCTGGATGCATGATGTCAATTCCCTGCAGCACTATTTCAGACATTAGCCGAGTCCATGCCCAGTCGTGTTGCTGCACTTCTGCGTGCTCGCGAGCACCCTACACGATATTAAGCAGGCTTCCCAGTTTCTTTGGTTCTTCACTGTAGTACAGAGCTACGTACAATATATTCAAGAAGAATGTTTTAAGCTACAAACGACCCCTAAATACATCATCTGTTTCTGAAAACTCTACCGAATGCCAGACGTGTTGAAGAACTTAGAAACAATATATAATTTGGTATTGGAGGGGTGCTGTACAGGTAGAAAACTTTAGGACTGTTTGTAAGACTGATTACGGAGGATGTTTAGTGTGTTAGTGTACATTGTGAAATATCTACGATTCCGAAAAATAAAATGTCGAAAGATCTTCAACTTGAAATTTCGCTTTACTTGTTCCATAGACATTACGGATGTTTTCACCTTGTAATAATTACTGCAGTATCACTGGTGCCACCCCAGACTAGCGGCTTCCAACTTCGGCTAGTACCTGTGCTCGCCTCTCTTTGTGCGACGAACGTCTGTGCACGTGTACACGCCCTGTGGCCCGACACGGCGGCGGGGGTTCGACGGCGCCCTAGGCGTCGGAGGGATGTAGGCGGCCGCCGGCCAGCGGCTCCGGCGTCAACGTCAGCCGCTGATCCGGATCAGCGCCGCTGCAGGACGACAGCAAGCGTCGCCCACACGGCGCCGGGCTTTGGCGAACGACTCACGGTTCCGACTGCGGCAGCGGCGCAGGCGTCAAGCTGTGGACCGGGCGGAAGGGGTCACGCGTCGGCCGGCTTTCTTAATGCTGGCTGCGCTGCCACTCCGCTAAAGCCTGTACTGGACACTCTGGAAGTGCACTTCGGTGAATTTGTGATCAAAAGCTAATCGCTCAAAAACGGATATTAGTCGCGACCGCCGTATTTATGAATTTTATTCCGCCTTACATGTTCGGCCATACGTTATTCTCAAAGGCTCTGCAAGAGAAATACGTGGAAAGGTATCAATCAAAAAACCCTGGTCCAGTTACATAAAATATACATCGTCAAAATGAATAAATCACCATTTATAGTCGTCCCATTCAGTTCACCCCCACCCTGAGGTACCTTGGCCTCACCTTTGACCGTCACCTCACCTGGACCCCTCACCTCCTGACCCTCCAGCAGAAAGCCCATTCCCACCTCTGCCTCTTGAAACTCCTATCTAGCCAGACATGGATACTGCATCCTTCCACCATCCTCCACACCTACAAATCCCTCATCCTATCCTCTGTTATGCCAGTGTTGCGTTGTCCGGATGTATCCATCTTCCTCCCCCCACACAACTTCTGTATGACCTCATGTAGCTCCCTTGGTAGAGGTGTTGGCCAACTACTGCAGGAAAATCTAGGTCCAGAGTACCAGGTCACAAACTTTTTCAAGCCTAGTGCAGATCTGGGTCAGGTAACTGAGGATGTAGGTGCTTTATGCAAGGATTTCCCAAAGGAGGATGCCGTGGTTATAGTGGGTGGTCCGGGAAATAGCATTGACAGAGACTCTGAATATTCCATAGAGAGTGACCTGGTGAAGATAGCATCAGCAACGAAGCATACGAGTGTGGGATTAGTGTCTGTGTTGAGACGCCATGATCGGCCTCATTTGAACTCTTCCGTCAGGAGGGTGAACTTGGAGTTGGAGTGGCTGCTTAGGACAGATATAGGGTCCCATATTGGTTTGATTCCTGTGGATGCTATCGATAGGTGGGACTACACTAGGCATGAGAAGGGAAGGGAAAACTGTCTGGGTTGAATGCAGAAAACTTAAGGGGGGACACTGGCACAAGTGGTAAAATATCAGTGGTCACAGGTGTCAGAGGGATGCCTTTTTTAGGATAGGGAAGGGAGAAATAAAACGAGTTTTAAGAGAGATTGGCAGACACACTCAGTTTGAGAAAACAGATGAACAGGAGTCAGATTGTATCATACAGCCTCCATTTAAACAGTGTTTAACAGAAAGAAATCAGAAACTGCCAGTTCATCTTCGCCAAAGCAGTTACAATCCCATTAGTATGCAGTATCAGTTATCTTTATTACACCAGAACATTCCGGGACTTAGAAATAAAGTTGATGAACTACTCATTTGTATCGATGAAATGAATTCATCTAACCAAATTGACATAATCTGCCTCTCTGAACATCAAGTGACCACTGATATAGATATGTTAGACATTTCAGGATTTAAGCTAGCTTCCTACTTCTGCAGAGTAGATACGGATGGAGGAGGAGTTGCCACATTTATCAAAAACTGCCATAAATTCAAGAACATTGACATTAATAAATTCTGTTTAGAGCAGCATCTAGAAGCATGTGCAACAGAAGTAGAGTTCCATAACAGATCCTATATAATAATAACTATTTACTGAGCACCTGCAGGAAATTATAATCTATTCTTAGATCATCTAGAAGCTCTTTTGGGTTATTTAACAGGAAGCAACAAAGAAATTTTGATTGCTGGTGACTTTAATACAGATTTTCTAATGCAATCTTCCAGTAAACATTCACTGCAGTTAGTAATGTTGTCTTTCAATCTAACTCACACTGTAAACTTTCCAACTAGGATCACTAAATCCTCAAGGACAGCCATTGATAACATTTTTATAGACAAATCAAAGGAACAAAATCATATCATAAAACCTGTTATAAAAGGACTATCAGATCATGACATGCAGCTCCTTGTTTTAGATGTAAATTCTAAGCAGATTATCAAGACTGCTAAATCTGAGTACAGGAGAGTAGTCAATCAACCAAAAATTGAGTGTTTTAGAAAACTGCTCAAAGATATGAACTGGAAAGATCTTTATAGTGCTCATGACATGAATGAAAAATGTAACACATTCATGAACAGTGTCAGTACCATGTTTGAAAGCTGTTTTCCTCTAAAAGTTACTCAAATTAAACAGAAGTCTATAATAAAACCATGGATTACACAAGGAATAAAGATTTCCTGTAAGACAAAAAGGAAAATGTATCTGTCGACCAAGAATAGCTCCAATGCTGATGATTTAGCTAAATACAAGGAATACTGTAAAACATTAAAAAAAGTAATTCAGATGTCTAAACAAATGCACTACGAGAAGAAGATAGCAATGTCAGGGAACAAAATAAAAACAATATGGGATAGAGTGAAAGAGCAGACTGGTAGAACCAGAAAGGAACAGGAGCAAATAGCACTAAGGGTAGATGACACATTAGTAACTGATGGGCATAGTGTGGCAAATCTATTTAACAAGTACTTTATATCCGTTACTGATAGAGTGGGACTTTCAGGATCAGTAAATAATTCCCTTGAATATCTGAAACTAGCCTTCACAAATAGCTTCAAGTACATGAATATATCACTCACTTCACCAAAAGAAATAACGTCCATAATAAAATCTTTAAAAACAAAGCATTCTAGTGGGTACGATGAAATATCAACAAAGTTAATTAAGGCATGTTCTTGTGAGTTCAGTACAATTCTAAGTTACTTGTGTAACCAGTCAATTATAACTGGGACATTTCCTGACTGGGTAAAATATGCAGATGTTAAGCCTCTATTCAAGAAAGGGGATAAAGAGATACCATCAAACTACAGACCGATTT
This sequence comes from Schistocerca nitens, assembly GCF_023898315.1. Taxonomy (NCBI): domain Eukaryota; kingdom Metazoa; phylum Arthropoda; class Insecta; order Orthoptera; family Acrididae; genus Schistocerca; species Schistocerca nitens. The sequence goes on from NC_064620.1 coordinate 411,650,756, forward strand.
CACTTTTGCCAGCATTCTCAAAAATTTTAGAAAAAGTAATGTACAGGCAGCTGTTCAACCATCTGACCACAAATAACATATTATCAAGAACACAGTTTGGATTTCTGAAGGGTTCTGACATTGAGAAGGCTATTTACACCTACAGTAAAATGTACTTAATTCATTAAATAACAAATTACAAGCAGCAGGTATTTTCTGTGATTTGTCAAAGGCATTTGATTGTGTGAACAACAACATCCTTTTAAGTAAATTAGAATTCTATGGTGTCACGGGCAGTGCTGCAAAATGGTTCAAGTCATACCTCACTAACAGGAAACAAAGGGTGTCAGTGCAAGGGACTAGTGAATTAAGTCATCAGTCATCATCAGAATGGGAAGAAATTACATGTGGTGTCCCACAAGGATCCATCTTAGGGCCATTGCATTTTCTTGTGTACATTAATGATCTCTCATCAGTTACACTGCCAGAAGCAGAGTTCGTTTTGTTTGCAGATGACACAAGTATTGCAATAAATAGTATGTCAAGTGTAGTTCTAGAAAGACCTGCTAATGATATTTTCATGGATATTAATAAATGGTTTAAAGCCAACTCACTGACATTAAACTTCGAAAAGACTCACTATACGCAATTTAGAACCTGTAAGAGGTTTCCACCCAGCATATGCATAAAATACGAAGAAGAGCAGATAGAAGAGGTTGACAGTCTTAAATTCCTGGGATTACAACTTGATAATAAATTCAGTTGGGAAGAGCACACCACAGAACTGCAGAAACGCCTTAACAAATCTGTATTTGCAGTTCGAGTGTTAGCAGACATAGGCGACATAAAAATGAAAAAGCTTGCATACTTTGCCTACTTTCATTCCATAATGTCATATGGTATAATATTTTGGGGTAACTCTTCAAGTCAAAAAAAAGTTTTCAGAGTCCAAAAGCGTGTAATACGTATTATTTGTGGAGTAAATTCACGGACGTCCTGTAGAAACCTCTTCAAAGAACTGGGTATACTAACTACTGCCTCTCAGTATATTTACTCATTAATGAAATTTGTCCTAAATAATATATCTCTTTTTCCAACAAACAGCTCAGTTCATACATACAATACCAGGAACAAAAATGATCTGCACAAGGACTTAAAAGCACTTACTTTAGTTCAAAAAGGGGTCCACTAGTCAGGAACACTTATCTTCAATAATTTGCCAGTAAACATAAAAAATTTAGTTACAAATAAAGATCAGTTTAAAAGGAGCCTGAATGACTTACTAGTGGCCAACTCCTTCTACTCCACTGACGAATTTTTTAATAGAAACAAATGATGTATTGTATATATTCATACTATTAGTATTGTTATTTCAGCTTTTAAAAAAAAATTGACATGTTCCACATCCACGAGGATCTCCTTAGCACGGATCTATGGAACGTAAACTAATCTAATCTAATCTAAAATCATCCCCTTCCCCCACATCCCCCTTTTCCTCCAACATCTCTGTATCCTTTACACTGTCTGGGGGCTTGATCCCCCACTCCCTTGTTTCCTCCTTCCTCTCCACCCACCACCCATTGCTGCGCCTCTGTCAATGTATCCCTCCCTCTCTCCACCTCTACACCATCTTCACCGTGACATCTACCCTTCCTTCCAACTGTAACCTGGCCTTGTTCCCCCCCTCCCCAGGGCTCCTTTTTCCTCTTCCCTCCTTCACCCAGAGTGGATTTTCCTCTTTCCCTCCCTTCCATCCCTTCCCTCCCCTCTTTCAGCGTGCCCCCCACCTCATCCCCCTTTCTCTCCCCTCCTCCTCGCCTCCTTTCACCTTCTTCCCATTTCCCTTGTCCCACCGCCCCCTCCCCCCTTGCAGATCCTACCAGGTTTTTATTCATTACCAGTGTGCTACGTTAGTGTTGTTTCGGTGCCGTTATACATTGTCATCTAGTGATGTGGATTTAATTGTGTGGTCTACCTGTTTTTCGTCCATGACAGTTCCTTGCTACGCCGTCCGTCATGTGACTGTTTTACTTGTTCGACGAACTTTTATGCTCCGGCCTTTTGAATGTAGTATGTTTTTTTTTTGTCACATCCTTTTTTAGATTTTTATGTCCGATTTACAGTCACCGCTCAGTCCGCCTTCTTTGTTTCTGTATTCCGCCGTGTTATCTCCTTTATATTGTTTTTAAATGTCTTCCTGTCTGTTTATGGCTCTTGGCTGAAGAGAAGCGCTTATCATCAGCGAGAAGTATTAATAAAATTACATAAAACGCACATCGTAAAAAAATGATGAAGGACGAAATTCGCCATCATATATTTCATATATTCGAATGAAAACCTAAACTGGATATGTCAAACGTGGATCCCGAGTGTCTGGTTTACCTTACGTGATAATAGTTCAGTGCAACTGACTAACTGTACGCGCCATATTATAAGATAAAAAAGACCGCTGGATGGCAGTACTATATAGCGGTTATGAAAGCCATATGTCTAAAAACACAAAAATATTTGTACATTTCATTGATTTAACACTGTATTAATTGACAAATGCCTTTATGTTGCATCTGTTACATCGTAGGTTAATAATGTAACAAATGTTCAACTGATGCAACGAGTTTGGAGAAAATTATCGTTCAAGATGGCGCCAATATATAATGGTGTGCATAAAATACGTCAACATATAGCTGTTCAATAAAGTGAATTACAAAAGGTCCATAATTTAATATACAGAAATGCATATATCAAAAGTTATTATCAGAATGTCGCGAGTGAAGACAGAAAAGCAGATTTACGAAGTTACACGCAAAACATCAGAATTAATTTTTAGTTACGTAATAATCTTACATCAGCATATAAGGGTACACCAGATGATGACTGTTCTTCATACAAAGCTCATGATAAACGGTGAAACATTACCATCTGCTTCAAATCTTGAGAACATGCACTTTTTCTTCTTCCTCAGATTAATTGCCTAAAGTGATTTGAAATGACGAGGCTTGAACACCAATAATCAGGACCAATAATCTGCTGAACATGCTTGTGAGATACTTTCATGTGTATTAGTCCAATCCCACCTAAAATGAAAACTTCATTTTCTCTACAATTAACATTTGTCCATTGACCAAGAAATACTGGTAACTAAGGAAACATTTTTTCATTATGTAGTGTAAAAGAATAACAAAAAGATCCTTTAGTTAATATAAGAAACAGGAAATAAATAAGTCCACATTTGCGAAAACAAATCGCCAGATGCCAGTTGATGACATTCCATTGGGATGCAACGTCGAGCCATTTATGCTCTTGTTTCAAGTCCGCTCACCGAGAAGTTTCCAAGTACAGGGAAAGTGAGAAAAAAAAACGTCCCCTAAGTACTTAGCAGAAGTCGACTGATATTTGACGAGTCGTCTTATTATGTGGTGTCGTGCTAGCAAAAACGTCCATAATTTGATGACGCTGTTGTGTCCACTTATGAAAAGGTACAGGAAGGCCATACTTTTTATCTAAGTAACCTCATGCATCTTTGATGGTGGAAATGACGTCGCGTCCGGATGGAGGAGCATATTTGGGACACTCATGCGCCTTGGTTGCCGGAGATAAAGGGCCAGAATCTGCTGGAGAAGGAACCATACGTCCGCCGCAGCGCCGCAGATGAGACGGTGTTCGTCTGTATGGAAATTTATGGTAAGGTCTTAAGGGATCAAACTGCTAAGGTCATCGGACCCTAACATTACACACTACTTAATCTAACTTAAACTAACTTACGCTATGGACAACACACACACCTATGCCCGAAGGTGGACTCGAACCTCAGACAGAGTGAGCCGCACGGACCGTGACAAGGCACCCTACACTGCGCGGCTACCCCGCGCGGCAAATGAGCTCGTCTGTGTCGTGCATATTACACTTCGGCAGCCCTCTGTCTGCCAGGGGGACGTCATGGAGTTTGTGTCATGTCGAGTGTTTAGCATTAACGACGATGTATCAGGTGGCACTCGATTCCGTAGTGAAGTATGGCTGGTAAAATGCGCACATACCGCCGGCTATCAATCTTCTGGTTGACGTCCGCATTAAGGGGCTCTGCAAAGGTTCAAAATCATGAAATGTTCCATTTTTACTTTTTATAATTTTAAAAATTACACACTTTCCCCTTGCAATTGATATACCATTTATTCAGTTCACAAGTCTACAACTATTTGTAAAATATTTTTGAAATGTGTTCTGCATGGGCGTGACCCACTGTGGCGCTTTTGAGCTGCTGTCAAAAGTTGTATTCATGAATCTCCACGCTCATCATGCACACTTTAGCGACGTGAGAGGAAATAAGTGTTACAAATAACTGTTGTGGCTGATCTATGATAGTTCAATATACAGGCTGGGTCACTAACCATTGCCACCTAGAATAACTCCGAAAGTGTGATAGTAGCTGAAAGGCTTGTGGGACAAATGTTACATGGACCAACGGGGACTATAATATGACGTCTCTTGTTGCTAGGTGGGGTCACGTCAGAGAAATCATGTCACATTTTTTTTTTTTAGAAGGGATGCTGTAGTTTGGTTCTTATTTTCTGATAGCGGCTACGGACACGAATCAAATGATGTGTAACAGTAGGGTCTTTGAAGGTCAACGAAGGTCAAAAAGGTGGCATGAAGGTGTTCGAAGTGACGACCATTGGTATTAACGCAGTGCTGCAGTATTCTTATCATGGATTGAGTGGTGTTCCTTATCGCTTCGAAACACATGGTCTGATAATCGGGCAAATAGTAAATGTTCGCTGAATACAGCGTATCCCTCTAACATGCCATTGACATGTTAACACCATTCGACGGTTTCGCAATATAACACTAACAGGAACGATAAGACTAGTATAGTCAAATCAAGCGAATGTGAATGACGTATTCCTTCAAAGAACAAGTCGATATACTTCTCATTTATGGAGAATGCCAACTATATTCAGTGAGCGCTAGAGACATACACTGAAAGATATCCTCAACGTACTCACCCTACACGCTGTACATTTAAATATGTGTACGATAAATTGAGAACAATTGGATCTTTAACGCATCGGAAACATATCTGGGAAAGGAAAGTTACTAATTAGGAAACTTAATGTATCCGCCGTCCGCGGATAGGAAAATCTCAGAGTGTGAGTTATAGCGTTTTATTTAAACTAAAGTCTATCTTCAAAAGTTACAAAACAATATTCGTGAGGTAGGACTGATCCTCCAAGCCGACCGATAGCTAAATCAGAGATTCTTCCAAACATAAACAGTCTGTAGTAACCATACAACTTCACCAAACCAAGCCCTAGGCGTCTCGTGAAGAGCGGCGCGGAGTCCACGTTGCCGTCACCTGAGTCCGAGGGCGAGTAGAGGCCCTGCGAGGATGGCTCCGGTACGCTGGCGGCGGTGGACGATGACGCGGCGGCTACGATGACACCAATGGGCTCGCTCGGCGTGAACTGCTTCTCCAGGTTTTTTTTGTTTTTTTTTTTCCTTTATTGAGTTTCGATTCCCCCTAAAGGCGGCGGGCTGGCAGCAGCGTATTACGCCGCTCTTCAGCCTACAGAATTTGTTGTAAAAATATGAAGATAAGAAAAAATAATAACAGTTGGCAATAAAATCGGTGACCTACAGGTAAAATGGCAGACAATGCTGGAGCTTAAAACAGAAAACACAGGGTTGATGATGCTAAGAAAATACACAGGAAGCAGAAAAATAATAGACAGACAATTAAAAAACACGGCGACAGTCTGGGTTCTGTTCGCAAGAGACATAAAATGCACACCCAGCGACAGCATGATTTCCGTTCGCAACACTGTGGAAAGACGCACCACACTGAACACTCACTTAAACACTGCACTAAAAAGTTGGCACAAATATGACATACCACATCCGAGAGCAGGTGGGGGAAACTGGTCAGATGATGGGAAAAAAAGGGGGGGAAGGAGAGGAAAAGTGAAGTGGGAGGGGGGAAAGGAGCCAATGGAAGAGGAGGATCCAGAAGAGGTGTAGGGGGTGCTGAGCAGACGTGCCAGGGAGTGGGGAAGGCAGAGGAGGGGAGTACAAAAGGACTCGGGGGGGGGGGGGAGAAAGGAGATAGGGAGAGGGTAGGCAGGGAGAAAACACAGGATGGAAGGGGGGAGGAAGAGGGAGCCCAGGGAAAGGACGGAGGAAAGGAGGGAGGTGAAGATTAGAGTTGATAGGAGGGATAAATGGAGGGAGAGAGGGCATCATCTGGGAGAGGGAGTTAATGGAAGCCACCTTGGGAAAGGAGATGTAGGGTGTAGAGATGGAGGGTAGGGGGGATACAACAGTGAAGACGTGGCAGGGGGCGGGGATGGGAGAGGAGCAACCAGGGGGTGAGGGGGTTCAAGGCGGCGGGAGGTGTAGAGGATGCGGATATGTTCGAGGAAGAGGAGCAGATGGGGGAAAGGAATGAGATCATAGAGGATCCGCGTGGGGGACGGGAGGCGAGGCGGAGTGCATGACGCTCAAGGATCTGGAGGGACTTATAGAATTTGGGGGGGGGGGCAGATATCCAGGCAGGACTGGCATAACAGAGGATCGGACGGATTAAGGATTTGTAGGTGTGGAGGATGGTAGAGGGGTGCAACCCCCATGTCCGACCAGAGAGGAGTTTGAGGAGTCGGAGGCGGTTGTGGGCTTTGGATTGGATGGAGCGGAAATGAGGGATCCAGGTGAGGTGACGGTCAATGGTGAGGCCAAGGTAGGTGAGGGTGGGGGTGAGGCGGACAGGACGGGCGCAGACAGTAAGGGAGAAATCCAGGAGCCGGAAGGAGCGAGTGGTACGACCTACGATGATTGCCTGGGCTTCTCCAGGCTCCTACGCCAGCCTAAATACTGCTCGGCGCATGGATATGGCTGGCACTATTTGCAGTCACGTGTCGAGCGGAAGGAAAGAGGTCCGCGGCTGTAGCGACCTCTTGCGGCGCCGTGGACGCCTCCTGGTGGTCTCTGGGAAGCGTCTGTGTGTCCGGGACGACCGGCCAGGCTGACCCCTACTCGGTCCGGGGCCCGCTATACCGATCTGCTTCGCAGGAAGCGAGAGTTGCAGGCGCTTAGTCTGAACACAGTAAAACGGAAATTAATACTCTTGCCACTGTGGTTCGAGGTCCTTGTTAGTTCGCGTCAAATCACAAGGGAATCTGGTATGAACCAGAGTAGTGGTGGTCGTATTTTGCATCGCCATAAATATCATCCTTACCATATCAGCCTCCACCAAGAATTAACTGGTACGGACTGTATGCGTCGCATTGAATTCTGCCGATGCCCTCAACTTCAGATATTATTTACTGACGAGGCTTCATTCACGAACCATAGAAATGTTAATTTGCTTAACATGTATTACTGGGCAACTGAAAATCCATGTTGGCAAGTGGCACACCAAAAACCGTGGTCGGTGAACGTATGATGTGGGATTCTGGAGGACAGAGTTGCAGGCCCCTATTTCATCGGAGGAAATCTTTATGGTAGGAAGTACACCACATTCCTGCAAGAAACATTAGGTCTGTTATTGGAAGAAATACCTTTGAGAACAAGGGACAGAATGTGGTATCAACAAGATGGGTGTCCGGCACATTTTTCGCTGATGGCTAGAAATGAGTTGTAGAAACAATTTCCAAATCGTTGGATTGGATGCGGAAGAGATGTGTCGTGGCCGGCTCGTTAGCCAGACTTGACGCCTGTGGGTTTTTTCTTGTGAGGATCCGTAAAAGACATTGTTTATGAAGAAGTTCCAACTACACCTGAATCTATGCGAGAGAGGGTTATCAGAGCATGTGCTTCGATAAGTGCTGATGCAACAAGGAATACCACTCAATCCATGATAAGAAGATTGTAGCACTGCATTGATACCAATGGTCGTCACTTCGAACACCTTCTGTAAATGGTCGCTCATGCCACCTTTTTGACATTCGTTGACCTTCGAAGACCTTACTATTACATATCATTGGATTCGTCTCGATAGACACTGTCAGAAAAAAGAATCAAACTATAGCATCCCATTAAAAAAAAAAACTAACTTGACCTTCATATCTCTGTCGTGACCCCCGTTGGCCCCCGTTGTCCCATGCAACTTTTGTACCACAAACTCTTCAGCTCCTATCACACTTTCGGAGTTATTCTTAGTGGCAATAGTTAGTGACTCACGCTATGTATCACTCACTTGAGTGTCGTGTGTTTCGTGTTTATTTACTCTTTTGTAGTGAATTCTGGTCACTGAATTCTCTGCCTTAATGAAGGATAATAATAAGAAATGGAGGACTGTTGGAAAGCCAAAGGAAGGTGTTATTACCATAAACAATAAAGACGAACCTAACATTGCTGGCACATCTGCCCATTGCAATGAAACAAACAAAGTACTTCGCCGAGGAAGCTTGGTTCAGTTACTGAAAATTATGAATGTTTTATTGGCGAAGCGGACGAATCGGATGTAAATGAAATATTTCATACATCAGTTCTCAAAGGAATTTTTGCAAACTGTGTAAGATGTATTGAGTGTAGTGAAGTCGGTCTGGAACTCTCTATATAAAATCACATAGTGAAATGGAACTGTAGTGTGGTAAGTGTTCAAACATGGCGACCTTTTGGAACAGTGTTGCAGTAACTCCAAATGAAGAAAATGGTAGAAAAATCTATGAACACAACATTAGATTTTTTAATGCCTTGAGTACAATTGGTAAGGGTGCTACTGCAGGTGCTGTTTTCCGTGGCATGATGACTCTTCCAAATCTCCCAGCCAGGTTTACGAACTATAATAGATTTATAGGGCCTAAAGTAGAAGGTGTCCGTATAGAATCTATGAAGAAAGCTGTGGAAGAGGCAGTAATAGAAAACAGTAGTAATAGAGACTTGACAACGGCATTCGATGGTACCTGGCATAAAAGGGCACACACATCTCTTCATGGTGTAGTGTCTGCCACCGGTATGTACACATGGAAAGTTTTAGATGTAGCAGTAATATATAAACATTGTATGTGTCCACAAAAAAATAAAGGTACTGAAAGTCGCGAGCTCTTTCTTCTTATCTCGTATTTTCTATTGAAAATCTCGTGCTTGTACTCTTGTTAACTTTACTATTATAGAGATCGCCTAAACTTTATTTTTTTTATTGGTCCTGTGCGCAACAAATAACTTACTTGGTCTTTCTGCTGCCACTGCTTGATCTGCCGCATTCCATTATTTAACAAAAACATAAAAAACCTATTATTCATGCAGTGTGCAATGCATGTTCTGTATGGCGGCTCCTGCTGTTGCTGCTGCTGCTGCTGCTTACTACAACTACATATAATTCAAGAGAAAGGGTTTGGTCAAATCTAAACTCGATAAATGATAACCCAAACACATAATTCCCTTTTTTTCCAAAAGTATATTCTGAAAGCGATTCTTTCTCATTCAATTAACAAAACGCTAGAAGCTCTTTGAACAATCGCTTCGTATGTAAATCTGCCTCGAGTGGCATTAAAGCAATATTACAAATTAATCAGACTCTTGAGACAGACGGAAATACTTCTCAGTTAAATGCATAGTGAAGCAATTCCCTGACAATTACAAAAGAAATCAGTGACAAAAATCAATACTTAATCTACTCGTCTAACTATGGTTTCCCTTAAGAATTCAACTCCTATCATTATCAAAATTACCGTCTGCTGCTACGCACATACACAAACCCTTTTCTTTAAATTAATAAGCGTGCTGCAAATTATAAAAAATATCAACTCACTACCAAATCCCGTGTCGCTGCTGGCGGACACAACTGTATGACAGCTCGGCGACGACCCCACGCCCAACACACGTGCGCACCACAGCGGGCGGGCTCCTACACTGGCTTCCAAACTGCCACTAGTTAATCCGTGCACTGCAAAGCGCGACAACAATATCTTAGATTTCAGAGCTTGTGTATGAGCGCTGTAGCCAACCTTTAAATTCTAATAGAGTATTGCTAACTCTCATAACCCCGAACCTAATTTTTGAAAATTTTGCGGGTCGATTCTTGCCTAACATATTGGCAAGGAGCAAACAGTAAAGTTTTTTTTTTTTACAAAACGACGAAGAAATTAGGCAAAGAGAAAAAATGTTACAATTTATATCCAGTGACTAAAAGTATTTCTTGCTTAGCATCTAAGTAAAAGTTTTTTTACAAAACGACGGAACTTGTATTGCATGACGTATAGGCGAGAAAAAATGTTAAAATTTTATACAAAATGGCAGAAATGTTGCTTGCCTATTGAATGGAAAGGAGAAAACATGGCTCCTTTTACAAAAATAATATGAAAATGTTGCTGGCCTAGTATGTATGTAATAAGAAAACAGCAAAGGAAATATAACAAGTTTCTTACATAAGTAGATAAAAAAGATCATATAAGTTTTAACAGATGTGTAACAGTAACTGCTTAAGCATTGAATAGTCTTCAATAAGCTAACATAACCTGATAATCAGTGAAAAATAATATTTTATTTTGTGCATTTGGGCACTTACGTTTCCATGACATTAATCAGTCAATCAGTAGTGGCCTGACTACAAGATATTTTATGTTTTTATGCTCGCAGTTCCCTCTGGTCAAAAGAAACCAGGTCTACATGTGTTTTAAGTGCAGCAGACTCAGGGACTTCATATACACTGACAACCACACTAATATACCAACATCAGTTAATTTACGGTGTAGCAGACTCAGGGAATTCATATCAACTGACAACCACACCTGAAGTCAAATTTTCCTCTGGTGAGACAGTTTGACAACGTAGGCAGGCTCTGGGACCTTGTGTCCACTGACAACCATACGTAACGTCCATTCTCCCAGGATGACACAGTTTGACAGTGTTGGCAGACTCAGGGACCTCGTGTCCACTGACAGCCACACGTCACTGCATTATTGCATAAGTACCTCCTCAAACTTATGTAGTACAAGTCTCGGTCGAGTATTTCTCTATACTGAAAACGTCATATTTTATAGAAAATAGATTCTTCCTTTAAAATACGATATCTTTAACGTAATTACAGAAATTAAGCAAGGAATAATACTATATCATATAAACAGGCATGAGAGCACTGAGCTCATTTTAATGTTTTCTTTAACTCTATTGCCACAGCAATTACAGATTTGTGGCATATATCTCATGTCATGAATAATGTGAGGCTCACCACATGGTGGCAAAGTCAATTTTCTTTAAATTTCTCGGCACAGCAATCACCGATTTGTGTCATGTATTTTTCAATTCACTCATAATATGAGGCTCACCACTCGGTGGCAAGTTAATTTTCTTACGATTAGTTTGGCCAATAACAGTGACAAAGTTTTGATTGTGACCACGAATCATTACAAATGTGGCGCCACACAAAAATATTATTTTAATTTGTTACAATATTTGTTACAATAATTGTAAAGTACGTTTTGGTTATAAAATGTTCAAATAATCCTACAAATAGAAAAGTAATTCCGTAGTGATGCTATAATAATAAAAGTTACAAAATCATTTAGAAAAAGTCTAGCCAACGGCTTGCCAAATCAGTTCATGAATATGTACAAAATTTAGTGAATAATTACGCGACTTTGCGTCAGAATTTTTACACTCTAATTACTAAGTTATAACAAATTTATAATTATCAGTCTGTAATGACTGTCAATATTTCTGATGTCAAACGTCAATGTCTGTGATATAGCGTCTCATTCGTTTTTATGTGGAGTCCTCATTGTCTCTGTTTGCAGGCCTCCCTAGTCTCTATATGAATCTGTATGGCCATACCTTGGACGGTCACAAAGAACAGGAAAAAGCCTACAAAGTACATAATAAAAAAGTAGATTATTCACAAAATACAACACACAAAACCCCTCCATCTGTCCAGTAGAAACTGAAAGAAATGGTTTATTCATCAAGGTGACAAGAAATAAATTTATGACATGACAAGAGAAAAATCATTACCTTCCAATTAACCTTGTGCTGGAATCGGCACTGCATCACTAAATGACAATCATGAAATAGAAAAACACAAGATAAATTTCCAGAAATATCAGCGCACACCCCGCTGCAGAGTGAAAATCTCATTCTGGAAACATCCCCCAGACTGTGGCTAAGCCATGTCTCCGCAGTATCCTTTCTTTCAGGAGTGCTAGTTCTGCAAGGTTCGCAGGAGAGCTTCTGTAAAGTTTGAAAGATAGGAGACGAGATACTGGCAGAACTAAAGCTGTGAGGACCGGGCGTGAGTCGCGCTTCGGTAGCTCAGATGGTAGAACACTTGCCCGCTAAAGGCAAAGGTCCCGAGTTCGAGTCTCTGTCGGGCACACAGTTTTAATCTGCCAGGAAGTTTCATCACAAGATAAATGTTAAATTGACTTATTTTACACTACTGTTTACACATTCATAAAATATGGCAGATAATCTCGTCTCTTGGCGTAAGAGTCATTTCACTCTGGAAAGAGAAAAGAAATCGTTAATAATTATCTAGGTCATAGCTCAGTGTTTCTTTTTTTTTTTTTTTTTTTCACGGTCGACTGTTCTGGAACGTCTTTCTTCTCGCGACCCTTAACGGTAAGCACGCTACGCTCCGATCTGAAAATATCGTCTACTACACCAAATTACGTCACGTTTCTGCAATGGAGAAAACTTCCGTTGCGATCATGTTTCCTGTAAGAAATGCAATAAAGTCAACCTTAACAACAATAAGAAGAGAAACAACAATATCATTCTTACCATTCCACAATTTCACAGAGCAAAAAAATATTCTTGGCACTCATTCATCACATAATTCAACACTTTGCTGTGTATTTGTATCAGAACGCCTTTCGTGACTCATAGCTATGTCTTAACTTTACTGTGACTCAGATTTTAAGTAAGTGTGTACTCTACCTTAATATTACTGTGACTTAAATTTTACACATGTGTGTATAAGCTATATCTTCCTTCATAGAATACCGATGTGGGTTTCTTCTTTTAGAAGTGTATCTTTCTTACCTTCTCTTTTTCTATAAATGTCTGCAAAGTGCTTCCTCATTGTGTCACACGATTCATGAGTGGTCCATAAATCCTAATACGCCTTACCTGGAAACTAATAACACGAAAAATCGACATAAATCATCACTCTTCAAACTACCTCATAAATCAAAACAAGTGTCAGTTCGAAGGTTTCCTAATTATATTATTGCCCATCAAATATATCTTCTCAATTCAGAGCCACTTATACACTATATTTTACCTGAAGATAATGTCAACAGTTCCTGTTATTTCATGTTATTTCTCCCTAAAAAACGTACATAGTTATTTCTTGCATTTTCCTTCAAATAAGTCACGCAAATTTCATTGTTTCAGTGAACAGTCGCAAGATGTCAACAGCTGGTATAATCCTCTCGTCAAAAATGTCCGTTTGCAATGTTCTCATTCTCTCAAACAATACAAATCATTCGTAATCATTCATTCTTGGTTTTTTCATAAAGGATAGATGGATAGAAAAAGATTAATAGATTAACAGGTTAGTCAAAGATTATGAAACAGTACTGAAAATTGAAATTGGAAGAATGTTCTGTAATGGCTGGGGCACCTATACTCACCAAATATATTCCTTGAAAATATTAATGTGTGATAAGTGATGAAGATCTCGCGATTTATGTGTTCGTATTGTCGCAAGTTCCACAGCGTTTGTGTGTGCAATGCGTCGTATACGGAAGGGTCCTTCATATACCAAGAAAAGGTTCCTACTCAAATATTTTCCCTTATGAGATAGTCGATGGGATCTAAGCAATACTTTTTGACCTACCTGTAAATTCTTGACGTTGACTCGTGGAATATGCAGCTTCTTTCTTCTGTCTGCAGCTTTCTTGATGTTCTGTAATGCTATACTTACCACTTCATGGTGTTTTTGCAATAGTTCATCTAGAGTCTGTGGTCTATCGGTTTCAGGTTGGATTACTGTGTTAATTTGTCCGGAATCAAGAACCAGTCTAATGGAATTATCCCTTTTCTTAACCACGTGTAATGGGCTGTTATATGAACACACAGCAGGTTCGATGATTCCCTGCTCTAACATGGATTGTCTCTCCTGTGTGACTTTGTCTCTGTATGTCAATGGGATGACGTTTGGTGGTACAAAAAAATTATTATGTTCCTTGACCTTGAATTCATAAAGAAAGTTACGTATTGTTCCTGTCTTGTGAGAAAAACTTCACAATTTGTTTGTAATATTTCAAATAACTCATCAGTGCCTGTATTAGGATCTACTTCGTCTCGGTAAACTTTCCTTTTAATTAATTGTTCTGTACTAATGGGTTGTTCCGTTTCACAGTAAAACATAGTGATGTTATCTGTGCAACTATTAGACAAATTCAGTGATTGTTGTGCCTCAAGCGGAAAGAGAAAACGCCGATCACTTCCTTATCCTCCTTTGTTAGCCATCCTTGAAATTTAAGCGTGACTAGCATTTGATTTACTCGTAACATGACTTCAGCATTACAAAAGTTTAACATTGCTTTATATTCACGTGTAGGAATTCCACACACAAAAGCATTTCTGTTGATAAAAGAGGGACTACTAAGAAATTTGGAGAAAACTCGTGTCCTTGACACCTCAAAACTAAAGAAGTCTGATTGTGAACGTCTACACTCTTTCCTTGAATGACTCCCTTTAATTTGCTCTTTAATAGTGGCAAGGTTGGACAAACAGATGCCTGTTCACACTTCTTAAATATTGTCTCGCTAATTACATTCACAGGGCTGCCAGAATCAAGTACAGCTGAAAATAGAATATTTCCTACCGAGATTTTTGTAATTGGATGAGCATACATAACGCTGTTGTCATTTTGTTGTAATAATGTGTCCTCCAGTCCAACAAAGTTAACATAATTTGTGTGTCGGCTTTCCGCCCCTACAAACGGTTCGTTTGTAGTCCTTGTTGCTAGTAATTATTGTGCCAGCTCGTGTTGCCGCGAATTATTGCTTGGGTTGGGAGGTCTGATTTCTACATTGTTGCCACGCTCTAAATTGGAATTTCTGTGATCCTGCCAATTTTGATTTGTTCCCTCATAATCATAACTATTTTGGTTCTCATAATTGTTATGACCATAATTATCACGTGGGCTCGATGCTCTGTATTCTGCATGAGCACCGCGTTCCGAATTGTAATTTGCGTGTCCGCGCCAATTTCGGTTGTCTCTACCGCGACCATTCCTTCTAAAATAATTTTCATTTCCATAACGCCTTTGCTCTCGCGGTCCGCGATCTCTATTACTGTATTGAGAGTTCCTATGATCATAAAAATCATTTCTCTGGCGTATATGATCTGTCTTATACGGTTGATGCCGCATATCGCGCCTATCTTCTTCCGCCCTGTACACGTGAGGTTCGTCCGAGTTCCATACGCGTTTACGGTCACGCCGCGGATTATTATTTTCCCAATACTGATAACTATTATCTCTTTGTGTGTTTTTATAGTTGTCAAATTCTAATTCTTGCAAAAGAACTTGGAATGCCTCCAAGTCATCTTTGCACCTACCTGCCAAAATTATGTGGCGTAATCTGATCGGCAGTTTTGTGAAACAGATACGAATTAATTCCGACTGACTGTACGGGTTCGTTAAATATCTGTTCATGCGCATCATGTTTTCAAAATATTGCACTGGAGTTGAAAATTTCGACTGCTCATAACTTTGCATCATAATGATGTAATGTTTTACACGATCTTCTGTAGTCTCTGACCAGTAAGCAGATAAGAATGCGTGATAAAGATCACCATATGTGTGATATTCACGTACTATTGAGCGCATTCTTGTTGCAGGCTGTCCTTCAAGATAACTGCAAATGAATTCCAGTTTGTGGCCAACTGGCCATGTTGGCGGTAAAGAATAGTCAAATTGTTGTAACCACTCTCGAGGGTGGATTTCATGACTAGCTTTCCGAAAAACTTTAAATTTCCTAACTGTAAGAAAATGCTTATAGTCAAACTCGTCATTTTTCTTAGAGGATGAGTTTTCTTTCACAGCATGACTCACGTTTCCTTCATTACGCCCCGTAAACGTGTCATATCCACGAGAAAAGTGGTCGGTATTTCCATAATTAACGCGCTCATTGTCGTTACCAATTTGGTAATTATCGGATCTACCACTGTCATTGCTGTGATCGATCTTTTCTTCGATGCTGGCAAGCTGTACCTGTATATTTTTCACCTCACGTTTGTTTTTCTGATTAATTGTCATCTGCCCTTGTTTAAAACGTTGCAGAGACTGAAATTCTTCGGTATCCGCGATCGGTACCGGCTGAGTGTCATCTCACCTCGTCTCTAACCCGCTGCTCAGTTCCGTCACTTTCATGGATAATTCATCTACCTGTTTAGCTACTGTCGTTAATTGAGTTTCTATCTTTGAAACTTCATTGGAGGTCTTTAATTGCAATGACTCAACATTTTTCGCTAATTCCTCTACTTGCAGTTCTTGTTGTGACGTCTGTCGTTTCACTTCAACAATATCAACATTTTGTACGTAATCAAGTCGGGATACAAGATTATTAATATTTGATTTGAATTCTTCACGTAGCTGACTTTTCAAGTGACTGTCATTTCAACAAATTTACTATTTAAATTGTCATTCACCTCACCCTGAAACAATGTGAGATTCTCGTTAATTTCGTTCTGAAGCGATTTGAAATTCTTTGCATTATTGTTGTTAAATTCAGTGAGTTTACTTTCCTGTCTGTTATTAAATTCAGTGAGTTTACTCTTCTGTCTTTCATTAAATTCAGTGAGTTTACTCTCTTGTCTGTCATTAAATTCAGTGAGTTTACTCAGTAATAATTGTAAAACATCAGTACTGGGGGCACGGAGTACAACGTTACTCTTCTCTGTTAAAGCAGAAGCTGTACCTGCATGTGCACTAACAGAAGGAAAGGCAAAATTACTCCGCTCTATCGGAGTGGCAACCAGACCTGAATTTCCACCGAAAGTGGGGGGAAAAAAAATTACTCTGCACTTTTGAGGCGGAAGCAATGCTGGAATTTCTCATAATGAGTTCGGTTTGCGTCACTGTATTGTCATGTCCTAAGTTGCGTGTAGCACACAGTTGTTCATCACGCGTTGTTGGCAAATGATCGCCTACATTCCGATTCTCCGCAGTATTGTTCGAAAATTCCCGGATCTCAATATTCTCAAAAGAATTTTCTACTCTCTGTTCCGAATTTTCGGAAACTGCGTTTGAAACCGCTCCTACATTCATGTTCGCAACCGTATACGTTCGCGTTTGCAGTAGCATCTGCATTATTTTCCAATTTCTTTTGTGCTCGCGTCCTCATTGTCACAATACGAACGAAAACATGTCACCAAAATACACCGCTATCCTAAAAGTTTAACTGTTCAATTAACTATTACACAAGGCACCAACGAATTCAAAGACAAAACTGCTGAAATAAAATTTTGTGTTAATACAAAGCAGTGCGCCAGCGATCAAAATGACAGGTGACAGTCGCGAGCTCTTTCTTCTTATCTCGTGTTTTCTACTGAGAATCTCGTGCTTGTACCCTTGTTAACTTCACTATTACAGAGATCGCCTAAACTTTATTTTTTTTTTATTGGTCCTGTGCGCAACAAATAACTTACTTGGTCTTTCTGCTGCCACTGCTTGATCTGCTGCATTCCACTATTTAAAAAAAAGCATAAAAAATCCTATTACTCATGGTGAGTGCAATGCATGTTCTGTATGGCGGCTCCTGCTGTTGCTGCGGCTGCTGCTGCTTACTAGAACTACATATAATTCAAGAGAAAGGGTTTGGTCAAATCTAAACTCGATAAACGATAACCCAAACACAGAATTCCCTTTCTTTTCCAAAACTATATTCCGAAAGCGATTCTTTCTCATTCAATTAACAAAACGCTAGAAGCTCTTTGAACAATCGCTTCGTATGTAAATCTGCCTCGAGTGGCATTAAAGCAATATTACAAATGGCTCTGAGCACTATGGGACATAACTTTCAGGTCATCAGTCCCCCAGAACTTAGAACTACTTAAACCTAACTAACCTAAGGACATCACACACGTCCATGCCCGAGGCAGGATTCGAACCTGCGACCGTAGCGGTCGCGCGGTTCCAGACTGTAGCGCCTAGAACCGCTCGGCCACTCCGGCCGGCAAAGCAATATTACAAATTAATCAAACTCTTGAGACATACTGAAATACTTCTCAGTTAAATGCATAGTGAAACAATTCCCTGACAATTACAAAAGAAATAAATGACAAAACTCAATACTTAATCTATTCGCCTAACAATGGTTTCCCTTAAGAAATCAACTCCTATCATTATCAAAATTACCATCTGCTGCTACGCACATATACAAACCCTTTTCTTTAAATTAATAAGCGCGCTGCAAATTATAAAAAATGTCAACTAACAACCAAATCCTGTGTCGCTGCTGGCGGACACAGCAGTACGGCAGCTCGGCGACGACCCCACGCCCAACACACGTGCGCACCACAGCGGGCGGGCTCCTACACTGGCTTCCAAACTGCCACTAGTTAATCCGTGCGCTGCGAACCGCGACAACAATATCTTAGATTCCACGGCTTGTGTATGCGCTCTGTAGCTAACCTTTAAATCCTAAGAGAGTATTGCCAACTCTCAGTTCAAATGGTTCAAATGGCTCTGAGCACTATGGGACTCAACATCTTAGGTCATAAGTCCCCTAGAACTTAGAACTACTTAAACCTAACCTAAGGACATCACACACACCCATGCCCGAGGCAGGATTCGAACCTGCGACCGTAGCAGTCCCGCGGTTCCCGACTGCAGCGCCAGAACCGCTAGACCACCGCGGCCGGCCAACTCTCAGTACACATGAAAACAATTGCACAGCTAACTATAGTGGCAGTAGTGCTGGAACAGAATTGGCTGTTGTTGCTAGTATGTTTCAGTGTTCTGCTGAGTGTGATAAAATGCAATATGTGATTTACCTTGGTGATGGTGATCTATAAGTTTCAAACATATTCAAAAACTGAAGCTCTATGGAGTTTCAAATATATTCAAAAACTGAAGCCGGATAGTGACGAGGCTGTTGTGAAGAAATATGAATGTATTGCACACATACAGATACGAACGGGGTCAAGACTTCGGCGACTGGAAGCTCCGTACAAAAAACAAAAAGTCAGTGATGGTAAGGGCTGAATGGGAAGGGAAGGTTAACTGTCAGTGTAATTTAAAAGATGCAGAACTGTTACCAAATGGATATTAGGCAAAAAAACACAGTGTCGATGAAATGAAGAAGGCTGTTTGGGCTCTTTTTTTTCATACTTTTTCAACAGATGGAAGTCCACATCATTACTTGTGTCCCAAACTAAAAAAATGTTGGTGCAAGCACAACAAGGGATTGCTAACTGGTGAATCGTACACGCATAAACATAGTCTGCTTGATGCGATAATCGAGGTGATGAAACCTATTTTCAGAGACTAAACTGCTGAAAAAGTGTCTTCATGGAAATACTCAAAACCCTAATGGAAGTGTAAATAGTCTTCTATGGTCAAGAATCTCCAAGTCTGTGTTTATTGGAATAGAAACACTTTATGTTAGTGTGTATGATGCTGTTGCTACTTTCTGCAAAGTATTTCGAAATATGGGAATGAAGATAGGTTTCAACTTGGTACGAACGATGCTTGCTTTAAAGGAGGAACGTCTTCAGGCTGCTGACAGGGTTGTAAATAGCCTAGAAATACAAGCCGGAGTAAACACGAGGAGGAGATAGAGGTAGCTGGTGGAGGAGTTTGCAGAAGATGAAGATAAGCCATCCTGTGGACCTGGAATGCACTAAACAGGTAATCTAAATCTTGCCACTCGATTCCTAAAATTTTTTTATACAAATTATATGTTTTCACAGACTCTACCAAACTAATTTGCTTCATATTTTCAGGAAATGTTACACAGTCCCTTCTGCGTAGCTTAATAAAGCCTTTTTAGAAAAACCTGTACATTGTTGAATTTATAAACAAAAAATGGCACATTTTCATTACAACAGAAAAAAATTAATCTCTAACAACTGAATGCAAATTTCTAAAAATCTCTGTGCTAGGTTGTAGCCAATACTCCAATAAATGGTCTTAAAATATCAACTTTCTAGATCAAATACTTTCCGAGAAAACGTTTAATTTATAAGTGCTGTTTTAACATTGGAAAGACAGGGCTTTCTGGGGCCCGTTAATAGGTGATAGCCGCGCGGGATTAGCCGAGCGGTCTTAGGCGCTGCAGTCATGGACTGTGCGGCTGGTCCCGGCGGAGGTTCGAGTCCTCCCTCGGGCATGGGTGTGCGTGTTTGTCCTTGGGATAATTTAGGTTAAGTAGTGCGTAAGCTTAGGGGCTGATGACCTTAGCAGTTAAGTCCCATAAGATTTCACATGCATTTGAACATTTGAATAGGTGGTAAATATCTCGTTTAGTGGGCTAGTGCTGGGAAAGTCTTCGTGGACATAACTCTATTGAAGAAGAAAAAATTTGATATGTGATAGCGCTAGTGAAATATGGGCCAGGGCGACCGGCGGTTGACGTGAACTAGGTGCGAGTTCGTCGACCAAACGCCCAGTGATAATTCGAACCTGTAGATTGTATGTACATAAAAAGCCACAGCGCGCGCATAGACATTGACTAGGAATAGACACGCTCCCTGCTTAGGGAGTGTGAGGGTGTCATACTCGACCTTGAATATGTGACCGGTACTGACAAAATAACCGAAGGCTGCTTGAATCTATAGCACCTTCATAGTGGAAAGAGGTAAAATTTGTAGGATGCGTGTTATACAGGATGCCATATAAATGTTAATAAACTGTACATACACTCCTGGAAATTGAAATAAGAACACCGTGAATTCATTGTCCCAGGAAGGGGAAACCTTATTGACACATTCCTGGGGTCAGATACATCACATGATCACACTGACAGAACCACAGGCACATAGACACAGGCAACAGAGCATGCACAATGTCTCCCATGGAGACGATCGTAGAGATGCTGGATGTAGTCCTGTGGAACGGCTTGCCATGCCATTTCCACCTGGCGCCTCAGTTGGACCAGCGTTCGTGCTGGACGTGCAGACCGCGTGAGACGACGCTTCATCCAGTCCCAAACATGCTCAATGGGGGACAGATCCGGAGATCTTGCTGGCCAGGGTAGTTGACTTACACCTTCTAGAGCACGTTGGGTTGCACGGGATACATGCGGACGTGCATTGTCCTGTTGGAACAGCAAGTTCCCTTGCCGGTCTAGGAATGGTAGAACGATGGGTTCGATGACGGTTTGGATGTACCGTGCACTATTCAGTGTCCCCTCGACGATCACCAGTGGTGTACGGCCAGTGTAGGAGATCGCTCCCCACACCATGATGCCGGGTGTTGGCCCTGTGTGCCTCGGTCGTATGCAGTCCTGATTGTGGCGCTCACCTGCACGGCGCCAAACACGCATACGACCATCATTGGCACCAAGGCAGAAGCGACTGTCATCGCTGAAGACGACACGTCTCCATTCGTCCCTCCATTGACGCCTGTCGCGACACCACTGGAGGCGGGCTGCACGATGTTGGGGCGTGAGCGGAAGACGGCCTAACGGTGTGCGGGACCGTAGCCCAGCTTCATGGAGACGGTTGCGAATGGTCCTCGCCGATACCCCAGGAGCAACAGTGTCCCTAATTTGCTGGGAAGTGGCGGTGCGGTCCCCTACGGCACTGCGTAGGATCCTACAGTCTTGGCGTGCATCCGTGCGTCGCTGCGGTCCGGTCCCAGGTCGACGGGCACGTGCACCTTCCGCCGACCACTGGCGACAACATCGATGTACTGTGGAGACCTCACGCCCCACGTGTTGAGCAATTCGGCGGTACGTCCACCCGGCCTCCCGTATGCCCACTATACGCCCTCTCTCAAAGTCCGTCAACTGCACATACGGTTCACGTCCACGCTGTCGCGGCATGCTACCAGTGTCAAAGACTGCGATGGAGCTCCGTATGCCACGGCAAACTGGCTGACACTGACGGCGGCGGTGCACAAATGCTGCGCAGCTAGCGCCATTCGACGGCCAACACCGCGGTTCCTGGTGTGTCCGCTGTGCCGTGCGTGTGATCATTGCTTGTACAGCCCTCTCGCAGTGTCCGGAGCAAGTATGGTGGGTCTGACACACCGGTGTCAATGTGTTCTTTTTTCCATTTCCAGGAGTGTATTTTAAAATGCAATAACTGACATCGTGTCGCGTCCTGATGTTATGAAGAAGATGGCGAAAGTTGATAGCTGTGGTGCGATTGATGTCTCGAATGAAAACTATTCCTACAGAGCACTGAATCTCCCTCGCCCTTTAACGGAGCAACACTTTCACCGGGGAGCCTCTGCAAATGGTCATCACATAGCATTTGGCGACTTTTTATGGCTGCCCACTCCGTTCCTGTGTTGCTCGATCCACCGTGTTGCCTCTTGAACCTCCTGTTTGAAGTCGATATCATCTGCGTAGGCGCAGCATTTGAATCTGTGTCCCCACGGGGTGACCATGATAACCGCGTTGCAGGTCGCAGGGCAGTGGTTCTAGCGTGATTGTGTGCATGATCATTGAAAGGGACAGCTCTGCCTGACTGACCGTGCGATGATATTGGTGGTTCATTAACCATAACCCTCGATGAAGTGTCACGAAGTAGGCGCATGTTTACGAGGACGATGGCAGGTGAGAAAGCCATCTGCTCCATCACCTTCGCCAGAAAGGTGTCGGTCATCCGATCAAATGCCTGACCGAAGTCGACGGGGATCATGGCTCCCTGCTGTCGACAGACTATTGCAATGGCGACGGAGTCTCTATAATCACGTGCTTGGCGAGGAGGTGCGTAAAAATCGTAAGATTCGACTTGAGTAAAGTGATTGGCCGACAACTGTCAGGTTGCGTGCCTCCAGAGGGTTTAGGATCGGAATACATATATCTTCCAGAAATTCTGGTGGTGGCGGTGTCATAAGGGACAGTAGTTCCTATACATTTCCATCCGTCGCGGCAATGTTAATTTCTAATGGTAGTCTAACTGATCCTGACGATCGGTTCAGAACCTCCTTGGTGAGCGCGTCATTGATGTCTTCAAGAGAAATTTTTGCTAGTAGATTCGCCACCATCTGGACTCTAAGGATACGATTGACCGCCCCTAGCGTAGTTGCTGCCTGGTATCTTTGGACAGATACTACATTTCACTGCCAGTCTTGTTAAGAAGAACGATGCAATGTTGCTTCGGATATGCATCGTTTTTCTTAACAACACTGGCACTAAAGTGTCGTAAAGGAGTAAAAGGTCAGCGTGAAGTATTTACTTTAACACCTGTAGATTAGTACAAATGTGGAAATACTACTGAAAAATTATAAACCTTAGTATAATGTGAATATGTAGTTGATAGTCTAGCAGCATCATATAAAAATTTCCAACTTATGACATAAACTATGATATATATAGGAAAACCGAGGTGATGGTGTATAAAAGTAGGATGCACAGATACAGTATAGAGACAATATGCTGTGATGTATAAACCCTAGGAGGTTGCACAAAGTAGGGGAAAAATTTTCTTTTAATATACACTACTGGCCATTAAAATTGCTACACCAAGAAGAAATGCAGATGATAAACAGGTATTCATTGGACAAATATATTATACTAGAACTGCCATGTGATTACATTTTCACGCAATTTGGGTGCATAGATCCTGAGAAATCAGAACCCAGAAAAACAACCTCTGGCCGTAATAACGGCCTCGATACGCCTGGGCATTGAGTCAAACAGAGCTTGGATAGCGTGTACAGGTGCAGCTGCCCATGCAGCTTCAACACGATACCACGGTTCATCAAGAGTAGTGACTGGCGTATTGTGACGAGCCAGTTGCTCGGTCACCATCGACCAGACGTTTTCAGTTGGTGAGAGATCTGGAGAATGTGCTGGCCAGGGCAGCAGTCGAACATTTTCTCTATCCAGAAAGGCCCGTACAGGGCCTGCAAAATGCGGTCGTGCATTATCCTGCTGAAATGTAGGGTTTCGCAGGAGTCGAATGAAGGGTGGAGCCACGGGTCGTAACACATCTGAAATGTAACGTCCACTGTTCGAAGTGCCGTCAATGCGAACAAGAGGTGACCGAGACGTGTAACCAATGGCACTCCATACCATCACGCCGGGTGGTACGCCAGTATGGAGATGACGAATACACGTTTCCAATATGCGTTCAGCACGATGTAACCAAACACGGATGCGATCATCATGATGGTGTAAACAGAACCTGGATTCATTCGAAAAAATGACGTTTTGCCATTCGTGCACCCAGGTTCGTTGTTGAGTACAACATCATAGGCGCTCCTGTCTGTGATGCAGCGTCCAGGGTAACCGCAGCCATAGTTCCTAGTTGATAGTCCGTGCTGCTGCAAACGTTGTCGAACTGTTCGTGCAGATGGTTGTAGTCTTGCAAACGTCCCCATCTGTTTGACTCAGGGATCGAGCCGTGGCTGCACGGTCTGTTACAGCCATGCGGATAAGATGCCTGTGATCTCGACTGCTAGTGATACGAGGCCGTTGGGATCCAGCACGGCGTTCCATATTACCCTGCTGAACCCACCGATTCCATATTGTGCTAACAGTCATTGGATCTCGGCCAACACGAGCAGCAATTTCGCGATATGATAAACCGCAATCGCGACAGGCTACATCCGACCGTTATCAAAGTCGCAAACGTGATGGTACGTATTTCTCCTCCTTACAAGAGGCATCACAACAACGTTTCACCAGGCAATGCCGGTCAACTGCTGTTTGTGTATGAGAAATCGGTTGGAAACTTTCCTCATGTCAGCACGTTGTAGGTGTCAGCACCGGCGCCAACCTTGTGTGAATGCTCTGAAAAGCTAATCATTTGCATATCACAGCATCTTCTTCCTGCCGGTTAGATTTCGCGCCTGTAGCACTCCATCTTCGTGGTGTAGTAATTTTAATGTCCAGTGGTGTATATTTATTGTATAATGTTACAAAGATGTTGAACGGTGTCACGTAATTAATAATATCGTTGTTGTGTTTTGGTCAGCTTACCATGAAAAATCGGGTGGTTGCACCTCATGTCTTTTTACCAGGTACTGTATGAAAACCTGCTCTCTGTCTAATAACAAGCGAAGCATGGAAACTACAGTTGTTAAAATACCTTAATGACCCATAGGGACTTTCAAAAAATACTGAAGAACTGTGGTTGGTTGGTTTATTTGAGAGAGCTGGAAGTCAGCCGTGCCCTTTCAAAGGAACCATCCCGGCATTTGCCTGAAGCCATTTAGGAAAATCACGGAAAACCTAAATCAGGATGGCCGGAAGCGGGTTTGAACCGTCCTCCCGAATGCGAGTCCAGTGTGCCAACCACTGCACCACCTTTCTCGGTACAGAGCCATGACGAATAATTAAAATGCTAACATAAACTGCTTGCTGTCAACTTACGTACGAAGTACACAGGCGTGGTAAAATTAGTAAATACGGCGGTGAAGACTAACATCATTTTTTTTAGTCCATTAAAAAAGTCTGCAACGTCAGATACAGCATTTATCCATTTTTCAGCCGAAAAATAATCATATTTCCACAAGAAATAGAAAACCAAAGAGCTCACCTGAAATGATCGTAATAGTAGCCATGAACACACACAAAAGCTATTACGATGGTAATCATTAAATTTCATTTATCATATCTTTAAAATCAAGCTTTTGCAATGAAAAACTTGTGCTGCTCCTTGTTGGTATGATCTCTCATACACAACACACGTTTTTTCCATGAAAGGTAACTGGGGGAAGACCTAGGTTGTAGAAGTGTGTGTGTGTTGAGTGCATTGGTTTCTGTCAAGGCTAGACAATCATATAATCGTCATGCTGGAAATGCCTTTTAACCTACCTTTTCTGGGCTGCGCCGGTTTGCTCGTTTATGTTTCTGTCGTGTACGCCAGGGAAAGAGGTTTTCTCTAGACTGGAGGTATCGTCTTTGCTCAATGCCCCAAAGTGGACACGGGTCAGAGCATCCCACGCCGGCTCCAGATCGAGTAATTTCCGCCTCGACGGCCGGTTTTTTTTCATACTCGTAGACTAACTGCTAGAAGAATTCTGGCAGAAAGCAGTCCTTTCCAGAACCGCTACAAGCGCGAGCAGGAAATGGCCGCTCCTGATCTCACTGGCTGAAAGGCCTATCTGTTATACACTCAAAAAATAAAAGAAAGACCTCACAACGGAGGAATTAACTAAATGGGATAAAAATCGACACATGTAATTTACGTGTACAGACAAACGAATGGTAACAATTTCAGGAAAACTGGATGATCTATTCAAGGAAAAGAGCTTCACAAACTGAGCAAGTCAGTAACGCGTTACTCCACCTCTGACCCTTATGTAACCAGTTATTCAGCTTGTCATTGACTGACAGAAGTGTTGGATATCCTCCTGAGGGATATCATGCAAAATTCTGCCCACTTGGCGAGATGGTTGGAGGGCCTGGCACAATGCTCCAAACGTTTTCAGTTGAGGAGACATCCGGTGACTCTGGTCGTGATGCAAGCACGAAGACAATCAGTAGAAACTCTCGCCGCTTGTGGGCGGGTATTATCATGCTGAAATGTAAGCCCAGGATGGTTTTCCGTGAAGGGCAACAGGGCCTAGAATATCGTCGACGTACCGGTGTGCTATAAAAGAGCTGCGGATGAGGAGCCTAGCGAGTCCTACTACAAAAAGAAATGGCATCCAGACCACCGCTCATAGTTACTGAGCCGCATGGCGAGCGACTGTTAGTATCCCACAACTTTCTGGGGCTTCTCTAGACACTTTTTTTGGCATGGAGTCTCATTGACTGGATTAGAACTTTGAGTGATGAGTCCTGGTTCGAACTGAGCACTGATGACCAGCGAAGATGTGTCTAGAGACGGCCTGGACAGTGGTGGGATAGGAACCGTCATCTGCCATATGGCCCGACAAACAGCAGTGATGGTCTGGGGTACCATTTCTTTTCACAGCAATGCCCCTTTGGTTGTCATGTGCGTCATCTTTACAGCTCAGCGGTACGTCGACAATATTCTACGCCAATTCTGTTGCCCTTCATGGCATGCCATTGTGGGCTTATAGTTCTGCAAGAAAACGCTCGCCTGCCCACGCAATAGAAACTCTATTGCTTGTCACCGTACTTGTCAAAGCCTACATTGCCCAGCAAGGTTGCTAGATCTCTCCCCAACTGAGAATGTTGTAGTAATATGGGCAGGGCCTCCAACCATCTAGGGATTCTGACGCTCTAACGCCCCAGCTGGGCAGATGTTGGCTCTGTATCTCACTGGAGAACATCTAACAACTCTGTCAGTCAATGACAAGTCGAATAACTGCTTGCATAAGGGCCAGAGGTAGATCAACACGTTACTGACCTTCCCAGTTTGTGAAGCTCTTTCACTTGAATAAATCATCCAATTTTTCTAAAATCGTTATCATTTGTTTGTTCGTGTACATCACACCTACTTATTTACGTCCCATTTGGGTAATTCCTTCGTGGTCCGTAGTTTCTTTGTCTGTGAGTGTATACATAAAGGACAGTGTATGTGTGTGTGTCTGGAATCTTCTCCCAAATGGAGGAAATGGACCGAGAGAGGTGGAGGACGAAATGACGAGAGAGGGAGAATGGAGAGGACGAGATAGATAGAGGTGGGAGGGTGAGAGGGACAGAAGGAGGGAGGTAGAGGTGGACACAGGTAGGGGAAGAGCTAGGAGGTATGTCCATTACATGTTGGGTTGGGTTGTTTGGGGGGAAGAGACCAAACGGCCAGGACATAGGTATCATCGGATTAGGGACGGATGGGAAAGGAAGTCGGCCGTGCCCTATCGAAGGAACCATCCCGGAATTTGCCTGGAGCGATTTAGGGAAATCATGGTAAACCTAAATCAGGATGGCCGGACGCGGGATTGAACCGTCTTCCTCCCGAATGCGAGTGCAGTGTGCTAACCACTGCGCCACCTCGCTCGGTCCATTACATGTGTCGAATGCATTCGCCGACAAAGGCACCGGGAAAAGACTAGTAATTTGTATAATTTAGTGGAACGATGTGGGTCGGCGAAATCAGCGCGTTGGCTGGCATCCTTCGTGCGCAGTAAAAGTCATATTCCCTCTGGGGTGGAGGTAGTGGTTTCGGGTCGGCCGATGTGGCCGAGCGGTTCTAGGTGCTTCAGTCCGGAACCGCGTTGCTGCTACGGTTGCAGGTTCGAATCCTGCCTCGGGCATCGATATGTGTGATGTCCTTAGATTAGTTAGGTTTAAGTAGTTCTAAGTCTAGGGGACTGATGACCTCAGATGTGTCCCATAGTGCATAGAACCAGTAGTGGTTTCGGAGCGCATTCCAAAAGTTGGGAGCTGATGATCCTGAGTGATCAGTCAGGTTACTTAAAGCAGTGCGGAACACTGAGAGAACCGAAGAGCGTACGCGGCTGCCGACGTGAACTTACGCGCTTTCGTACTATTCCCGGCGAGTCTTGCAGATTAGTGAGGCTGGACTTGTTCGGCAGAAAGTGAGACCTCAGAGCAGAGCATGACACCGTTAGCGTACTGGGCGTGGTGTCAGATAAAAGAGACGGACCTGACTAAAGTTAATATTCTTCTTCCTTCCTTCAACGATTGGGATGTAGACTCATTCCAACCTCCTTCCTTCTTTCATCTTTCCTTCGGGTGGCCGATGTCGCTTTTACCTTCTGGTGCATAGGATCTTATTTCGAGAAACAGATTTCTGCTTGTCATGCCAAAAGCGAATGAAGGTAATCAATTAAGCAAACATTTTTTACCATACTGTGAAGGAGATTACACGGTATTTCATTTTTTCTGTAACAATAATACGCATATGTACTTCATTTGTCACTTCAAGTTTAAGAAAACTTACGATAGCTAAGGGCTGGACTGGAATACGTTCACCGCTATAATTTCGTAAACCGCTCGCAGGTGGCCACTACAAACTCTTACAGGTAATCATCACAACAAAAAGGCAATAGGAAAAGAGCCACACACTGAAACGAATGAAAGTTATTATCATGAATAGACCTTAGCCTAGGCAGTTAATACATTGTTCTTGAAAGTCTGTATAACCGTGCACAGGTACCCACAGAAACCAATGATGAACAGAGTGACCCAATAAACGTCAAGCGCCTATGTTAGGGCTGACAAAATCTTACAAGAACGGTTGAGCACTCTGGTTTTAAAATACAGCTTGAGAAATGTCTACGTACTTGTTTATTTGCTATCGACCAAATAATCTATGAAACAAAAGAAGATGGACTGCAGATGCTGGTACTCAGAGTTGCAGAGTTGGCCAAATTGACAATAGACATAATTTTAAGATCTCCAGAAGCAATACCAAACAAGTGACATCAGGGGAAAGCTTCCTATAAGAACTAAGATGGTCATTGATGGAAAAATAGTGGAACAGACGATAGTATTGGGACAGGGCCGGTCCCATTCCAATCCCGGTACCATTCCAAAGTACCGTTGTCCATGATGGCGGCCATGACGTCAGACAGAGACACCCCCCCCCCCCCCCCCCCCCGCCTACATATACGCGCTAGGCATGAAATGTTTTCATAACACCGCCACCATTCCCTTTCCGTACGCGATATTATATTCAGTCTTCTCCATCTTTCTAGATTTCTTCCATCAAATCTTGGCTGATCTAGACAAGCAGCTCGTGATGGAAAGGGCTCAAGCGCAGCTCGAATGTAAGTACATTTCTAATATATACCCGTTTTCTGATTGTATACATTTAGTCCTCATAAGCTTGTCTTTTCTTTGTAGATGCGCCTAATTCAGCATTCAGTTCTACCACCCAATGCGTTCAAGGAGGCGGCGGTGGCGTTCAAACGGCGCCCGCCACGCAGGACACTCAGTCTTTAGAGGAGGAGGAGGAGGAGGAGGAGATCAACCTACCTGACTGGTTTGAGGATCTACTTGATTTTGGCAATGAGTTGCTCAAACCATGGAGTCAGAGCGGAGAAGGTGAATAATTTTGAACATTAACATTCCTTCACATAACTACCATTATTTACTCTTATTGTTATTATTTATCGCTCTTTTAAATATAAATCACTAAATTAATTTTTTTTTCTTATTTATCTTACAGGTATATCACACGGCGTAGGCCGTGTTCCTAGAGCGGTGGTTGCGGGGGCGGGACTCGGGCGCACCGAACCGCAAAGACAAGCAGCGCCTTGCGTAGCCCCTATAAGGGCTTCGCGGGAGGCGGATGCAGAACACGCGCCAGCTCCTCCCCCAGCGCTGCCGCAACCGTTTGGCTGTGAAAAACAACACCGAGCCCCCGCGCCACCGGCAGGTAGAGGCAGCAGCGCAGCCCGTCCGCCGTCGCCACAGCCTGGCCCTTCAAGCCGGCTGTCACCCCCTCCTCCTCCGGAAGCAGCAGCTCGCCGCCGCCGCCCACGCAAGGTATGCGTTCGGAGACGTATACCTCTCCCCGCAAATGATGATGATTACGATCCCCCATCACCAGCCCCTTCATCTATCGGGTGGACTCCTAGTTGTAGCAATAGTAATAATAGTAATTTCCCTATGGCTAGTGGTAGCTCTCTCCCCCGTCCTATCGATAATGAATTCGATCAGAATAACGGCGTAATGACTCCCTTAGAATACTCAGCAGTTGCTAGAGCGTTTGAGGGGCGAATCTCTTTCACCAGAATTGAGAATCCAGGCGGGAGGTATCGCGATCCTGTAAGGTTTTTGGAGGCGTGCCTCCCCGTCTTGGAGACCGAGCTCCTCAAACTCTTAGAAGATCCGGAATTTAACGCCATTAAATGCAGTGCGGTATTATGCTGTGAACTGAGTCACCCCCCTAAACATCAAGGTGACGCGGAGACGGCTACTCTGCATTATATATGGGGTGACAATGGCGTTATTTCTCGGAGCACATCGATTGCTGAGTGGTACCGAGAATCCACCTTGAGCGCTATTATGGCCCGATTTTCCGAGATGGAAGTACGTGGATCCGCTAAAGCGCTCAGCAGTATACCACACCTTGACATCCATATACATGTCTATGATCCAATGAATGGAGGGTCCAGTTATATTAAACTCCCTATAGATATTGAGAAAAAGCAGGCGTGCATTAATGTTCAAAATAACTATGATAATGCGTGTTTAGCATGGTCAGTCCTGGCTTGCGAGAGAAATTACAATTACAAACATCATACCGAGCGTCCCAGCAGTTACAAAGTCAAAGATATTAGGAGACAGTATAACTTTGACGGAATAGAGTTCCCTTTAAGAATCCAGGACATACCTAAGTTTGAGGCTCAGAATACCGCAATATCGGTCCACGTTTATGGCCTGGAGAAGAAAAGCAAGTCAGATGAGCAGAACAAGCATACAGTAGTAGGCCCCCTCCATTTCTCAAAATTTGCAGGTGAGCGAGAGTTGCATGTCAACATGCTGCTCTTCTCCGAACGTGATAATTATCACTACGTCTGGATCCAAGACATGTCTCGACTCATTTCCTCCCAGTTAAGTAAAAATGAACATAAACAACATATTTGTATAAGGTGTTTGAATTATTTTTCATCTCAAGAGTTATTAGCGACACATCTATTAGATTGTGCATGCAAGGACCCGGTAAGTGTTGTTATGCCCACTGAGGAAAATAACTTCATTAAATTTAAAAATGCTCACCACCAGCAGCGTTGTCCTTTTGTTGTGTAGGCCGATTTTGAATGCTTGCTGGCTCCTATTACTCGTTGTGAAGCGAACCCCTTAGCCTCACACACAACCTTCACACAAAAACACGTACCTTATGCGGCGGCGTTCCAAGTTGTATGCGCATATGATTGTAAACTTAATAGCTATCAGTCTTATGTAGGGGACGATCCGGCGGTTTGGCTTCTCACTGAGCTTGAAAAACTTTCATGGCAAGTTCACAAGCTCTACAGCATCAATATTCCCATGACCAAATCAAAGGAAAATGATGACTTGTATGAAAAGGCTGTTAATTGTCATATTTGCGGGCTGGCCTCAGATAGAAAAGCGGAGACTCCTCGTAGAGACCATTGTCATCTTACGGGTAAGTTCCGCGTTGCAGCCCACAAAGCATGCAACTTGAAGTATCAGTTACCTACACACATACCCGTCTTTTTTCATAATCTGAGCGGGTATGACGCTCATTTTCTCGTTGAGCACTTGGCTAAGTTCGGTATGAAGAATGATCAGGTCAGTATCCTGCCTGAAAGTGTTGAAAAGTACATTTCTTTTTCAAAACGAATGACGCCGAAAATTACGCTCCGCTTCCTTGACTCTCTACGATTTATGCAGACTTCGCTCCAGAAACTGGTTGAGACTTTACCTCGGAATGATATGCATATCACTCGATCTGCATTTACCGATGAGGAAAAGTTTCAACTTGCGACGAGGAAAGGAGTTTTCCCGTACGAGTATCTTGATAGTATGGCAAAACTCAATGAAACCAGGCTTTCCGACATAACTTCTTTTACCATTACTCTCAAAGGCGATACCATAACTATCACAGATTATGAGCATGCCGTTAATGTCTGGCAGGAATTCAACATCCCCAATTTGGGAGAATATGCAAGGTTATACATGGACACGGACGTTCGTTTGCTTGCAGATGTTTTCGAAAAGTTCCGGAGTGTATGTATGACCACGTACTCTCTGGACCCTGCCTTTTATTACACGGCACCTGGTTGTCCTGGGACGCTATGCTCAAAAAAACGGATTGCAACATTGAACTTTTGACTGATGCTTCGATGCTTCTATTTTTGAGCGAGGGATCCGCGGCGGACTTTGTCAATGTGTTCACAGGCACGCCAAGGCAAATAACCCGCGGATGGGTGTCGAGTACAACGCATCCCTTGATTCTAGTTACATTTTGTACTTAGATGTTAACAACTTATATGGGCATGCTATGAAGCAACCGCTGCGACATTGTCGTACCGAGCAGGGTTTGGACCTTACTCGACAGGAGACGGAAGAATGAGCAGGGGATCACCTGCAAGTCATGACAGTAGTTATCATGCGGAAAGGGGAGACTTGGCGGTAGACGGTTCAGGTATCGCTGGGTTCTTGGAGCGTATGATGCAGAAGATAGACGCTAGTACGAAAGTGATGCAGGAAAGAATTTAAACGTGTAGAAAGGAGAGGCAAGCTAGTCTGGAAAGAATCAGCGAAGAAACACACAGCAGCATACAGGAGTGTAGAAAGGAAACCCGGACACAGCTTGCCATCATAAAGCGTGAAACATGCGGTGTGAAGGATGAAGTAAAAGCGTTGCGTGAGAAGTTAGAGCGAGAGATAGTCGAAGCGAAAAGAACCGCCAATGAGGCGAAATTAATTGCGCGGAGAGCCAAGAGAATAGCGAGAGAAACGAAGGAGGACACAGAGAACAAGACCAAGGTCGGCAAAACTGTTATAAATATGCTGCAGACACGAGTGAAAAAGATTGAAGAAACCGTGTCGAGCAGGAAGGAGGAAGCCGGAGAGGCACCACTGATGCCAGAATTTGCCGAATTTAAACGACAAATCGAGAGCAGGGTAGAGGCACTGTCAGTCGACAGAACTTCTGCAAATACAGGACAAACTGGAGCCGATATTCAGACAGTATCCACGGAAGAGGTAACCTCGGAAGTACGGCAACGGGACACAGTATCTATCACAGGAGTTGTGAACCGACGTGATAATGAAGCATGCATGCTGGAAACCAGACCGTTAGAACGTCATGGCAGCTATGAACCGCGAGGCACACGTACGGAGGTACCGCGTGTAGCAAGTGATTTGCCGGAGGCGGCGTTCAGTACCAGAACAACTGGCGCAAGCAATTGCTACCCGCTTAGGCAATCCACCTCGCACTTGCAAGAGCCACAGGATATCCAGGAGGCGCACACGGAGGTAGTTTATGAAAACATCGAAACGCCACAGCATAAAGATGAAACTAGGCAGTTTGATTATAAACACTTTCTGTCGGTACACAAGTTCCAGCACTATAAGGATGATAATAACACGTTACATCCAAAAACGTTCATTGGACAGTTTGATCTAACGTTACCACCACAGTGGCCGTTAATGTACAAACTTGACTTTGTGTGTGCGCACTTGGAAGGTGCATCAGCGGAAAGTATGCGTAGTGTTGCTAAAGGTTGCAGAACATACCAAGAGTTCCGCGACGCATTTATGAGCAGATATTGGTCAAAGGAGACCCAAAACAGAATTAACAAGAAATCCTCATGACATGCGACTTCGAGAGCTCAGGTTTCCGAAGTGTTGTGAAATTTTTATAGAACATGCTGAAAAAGAATCAGTATCTGGACG
This sequence comes from Schistocerca nitens, assembly GCF_023898315.1. Lineage (NCBI taxonomy): Eukaryota > Metazoa > Arthropoda > Insecta > Orthoptera > Acrididae > Schistocerca > Schistocerca nitens. The sequence continues at coordinate 411,685,045 of NC_064620.1, forward strand.
AACCGTGCAGCCTTGGGGAGATTATACGCGTATGCTATATGAAGTAGCCACTTACATATCTGCAGACGCTAGCTGGCAGATGCGGAACTGAAGTAGAAGCATTTAAGGGCATTCTTAGGGAACTGGAGTTTGCCTATAACGACCAGCAGGTGCGTGAGAAGAAGAAGCAAAGGGGACCGCATGAGGAAGGCCAAGACGCGAATATAGAGAGAAACAGAAACCAGATGAGGAATAACTATGCCGGTAACGGTAACAATAGGGGAAACAACCCACAGTGGCGTGATAATAGAGGACAAACATTATCCGCCACAGGAACGTAGGTGGAACCAGGGTAATAATAACTGGAAACCAGTCAATAAAAATGGAAGGGATCAACCAGTGCAGAACTGGAGAGCGAGTGAAGACCGCAATCCAGAACCTACGCAAATGATCAAAATACGTCCGGCGAACCCTGGCCGTACGCAAACTGCGCAAAACAGACAAGTATGACTAGGGCGGCACACTCGGCAGCGGAAGAACGCGGCCGGGAACAAAGTAGTGTATAATTAGATTAGATTTTTGTGATTTGTTGGCGATGTTTATTTGTATTAGTATAGGCAGTGTTTTATTTGTGTTTTGTGATTATTTGTTTTATGTTGTGTGTATTTATTTTCCTATTTTCATGTGCTTGTCTTATTTTGGTATGGATTGTGTGTATATTATGTGTTTGATGTTCAATTTTGTTGTATGGGGACCACTGGGTCGCTTAGTATAGAAAATTTGCTTCAGCTATGACACAAACAATATTTAGAAGTATTAGATTAATTATAGAAGGGGTTATCTTATGAAGATAACTTCCTATACAAAATTTTATGGCAAGGCTATTGGACAGGAGAGCTTTCAGGATAAAATCTGGATCTGTGGTGGATGGATTTGGGGTGTGTTGAGCGTGTTGTGATGTGGTAGGTGAATATTGCGTCCCACCGAATGTGTTGCGTTTCTCGAGACGAGTGTAGGGTATGATGTCCGACGCGGTAGTGTTCAGGACCCACCCGTTGCGTTATCGGCGTATGGCGATTGTGCGGTGGTTTGTCCGACGCAGTAGTGTTCGAGACGCACCTGTTATCTCAATTGTGTTGATAGTGTGAGTACGGTGATCAAAACGACTATCCGGTGGCCAGTCAATCGAAATTAGGCGATAGGGACGCACCAAACATGGATAATTCGTAATGGGTGCGATGAGGATGTTGTGTGAAAAGGCGAGTTTTGAGCCGTCATAGAAAGACGTAAATCAGGTGGCTGGTCGCACGCAATAGCGTGATCGACAGAGCTTATTGATGATTTGGGCCGTAGGAGTGTTGTAGAGACGCTAGCCGAGTCTGGGCTTAACTATTTGAGTTAAGCAGAGATGCTAAAACAACACGCCAGTCAGTTTAAAGGATGATAATGAAGGTCACCACAAAAGATAGATGCTCTCAAGTCCAGCCATGAACCTTGACCACTATCACTGATTTTTACTTGCTGTAACGTGCAAAACTAACTCTTGTTTTGTTCAACAGATAAGCATGACGTTGAATTGAGCCTACCGTTACAGACAGAAGCAGACTAGGAGCGGAAGACCAATGCCATAACCAGTCAAACAAGCACAACATCAAAGGGGTATCGGAGAAATTCGGAGTTACAGTAACCTACAATAATGTGCAACAAATGTTTTTAATTGTTCGCAGATAATAGCAGCAACTGAGCGACGCCAGGGAAAGGAGTTTACTATAAAAGGTCACGGCATGTAGTAGTAGCCTGTTGACGTCAACTGTAGAAAGTAGAAATAGAGAAATTAGTAGTTAGAGACCATGTGGTGATGGGATGACTAAATTAATCAACGTTTATTTTATCCACAGGAACAGACCATCATGATTGTTTTTATAATTTTGTTTTGAAAATTTTGTTTAAGAAAAGTATTACTGTAAAATAATTGTAATGTATTGTACGTGATGACGTAAGAGGAAGTGGCTTAGGCAATATCCTTAGTGAGTGCAGTTACACTTGAACGCTTCATTTTTGCACGTTTAATTACGAAGACGTGACAAGTACTGGACGAACGAAGTATACGAGCAGTGTGAGAGTGAGGTGGGCCGTGCACTGATTTGTATAGGTCCTGCCTAGCGCGTGTATGTAAGCGCGGGGTTGTGACATAGAGAGATGGCGCTAACTCTCTCTCTCTCTCTCTCTCTCTCGCACCTCGCTACGGCAATACAGACTAGACACGCATCACGTGGTGGATACACTGGGTGCGACCTTGTTGTTGTCGAATAACAGTGCTTTGGAATGGTGGCGGTGTTATGAAAACATTTCATGCCTAACGCGTATGTGTAGGCGGGGGGGGGGGGGGGTGTCTCTGACGTCATGGCCGCCATCATGGATAACGGTACTTTGGAATGGTACCGGGATTGGAATGGGACCGGCCCTGTCCCAATACTGACGATTAATTTTAAATATACAGATATTTTAAGTATATAGGCTGTGATGTATCATAGTATATTAAAGAAAAAAATACAATAAAGAGACTTTACAGAAGTTTCATAAAAAGATAGCAGTCCCTAGTTTAATGCATGGGTAACGAGGAAAACGAATACCAACAAATAAAAACAGGAGAAGTAAGACTTTAGTGTCAGTAATGGAACGCATAACAAAGGACAGAAAAAGGAATTAATATATTCATCAGGAACTAACATCACTATCCAAAATGTCAAGATAACCGACTACACGAGAAAATGAAGAAATTCAGTATATAGGATGTGAAGTATGCCTCAAGTTAGAGAAACTTACTCAAAGGAAAAATTTTCCAGTTAAGCGGCATTTGAAGATTCGAGTCATTTAAAACATATTGCGTGTGTGTTTACCCCCCCCCCCCCCCCCCCCCCATCAAGATAGCACGTTCGAATTGTTTCTCGTTCTGGCGGTTCTCTAAATGTATTCTGCAAGAAAAAATGATTTTTTATGTCAAATAATTTATCTGTATATTCCCATTGCCGTTTATCTACACTTTATCGATGTACAAGCCAATGTGTTATGGGAAGCTTCTTTCATTGTTCTGTGACTTTTGACCGCGAAGCATCAATGATATTCTTATACCGTAAAAAATGTAAGATTAATGTATTCGGAGTTCGGTTCTGACGAAGATAGGTTCTTCCTCTAATGCGTGAATGATTAACGATAGAGTCGTCACGAAGCTGCAATCGTTTCGTCACTGAACAATGCTGTTGCAACCCTATTGAACATGGCCTCCTGTAAAATATCGATATATACTTCTGATTTAATTTGATGATATGGAACAAGATTCTGCTAAATGATACACCGTTATTTAAATTATTTTTCAATGATCAATAAACAGGGGAAATAAGAGAAGCTACATCATGCATCTTCACACTACAGGATCTGAAAAAAGAGTGAGTTAAAATATTGGATTTGCTACGGGGCACTGATTACAGAATTCGCAGTTCCGAGAAATTTTAACCTTGTCTTTCGCGTCAAAGCGAGCCTGACCGCTGTTATTTAGATTGATTTGATAGCATAGTAGAGCAAAGACTCAATCCGCCTTCGCCAACAAACGTTTCCAATTAAACCCGTGGAGCTGCACGTCTAGTATTTTCTCTTGCACGTGAAGTGGGTTTTGGTTAAACAACGCTAATATTTACATCGAGCAGTCTAGTTATTAGCAGAGATAGCAAACGCTTACATAGAGACACGCTGATGGAATTTAGTCCATCATATTTTTTTTCTCGTTCCTCGGCGCTTCTTCTCTCGTCTGCACTTCTACTCTTGCCACCCCATGCAGTTAGACACCATTGCTCGACTAGGTGGCTCAATACTATTATGATACTGAATTTAATAATGTATTCGTAGGACAAGTGGCACAGCTAGATGTAACTGGTTATTTGAAGCGAATTAATAATCAAATAAATCAAATAAGCTACTTCACGTCGAACGCTTGCAATATCTGATTGCACATTCGAAGATGGCTCGCTTACATATTTTAAAGTAATTTTGTTTTATCGTTTCTATTCAATATGTACTAATGGCTTTTATGAAACATAATTTTTTTGTTTTCTGACGCAGTCTTCTTGGTGTAACCTTCCTTTTAATGTGTAACTTTCACACACTGAATTGCTGAAACACCTACCGAGGTTTTTTAGTTCCCACATACTAAGTTTCATTTATATTTATCATCTAGATAAGCTGCGGGCACGGTTCTACACACGAAATCAAACTGTAAAGACGCGCTTGGGTCCACTCTCTGCCAACGAGGACCGACTACAGTTTACTCAGTTGCCTTTTCCTGCTTACACGCGTCCAGCGGACGGCCTCGTCTCCCGGATACTGAACAGTTCAACGTATCGCCACTGTTCCTGTGGCCCAGGGCGCCTCCATAAACTGATAATAAAATTCGAACAGTTTACCTACCTTCATTTAGCTCCCTTTACGTACTAATGATCTTTTTAATACACCTGTTTAAATGATTTTGTTAATCATTTTGTATGGTTTTATAAGTTTTAACGCGTACTTGTGCTTCAACTGTTGCAGATATTATTATTGTTTGTATGTACACTAGCGTTCCCTCGATGTACATACAGTCTGAAATGTCTGGTCTGAGGTATTCCATAGCAGCATCTACAGAAGCTGACAACCCCATCTTTTCAGTAACAGTTATAAAATGTTTTTTTAAAAAGTTCTACAACACTATACACATCTGTGACCAATGTATCACTTACTCTTAATGCTAATTGTCCCTCTTCATGTCTGGTTCTACCAGTCTTCTCCTTCACTATATCCCATATTGTCTTTATTTTGTTATCTGATATGACTATCTTTGCCTTGTAATATATTTGCTTTGATGTCCGTATTACAGTCTTTAATATTTTGCAGTATTTCTTGTAATGTGCTATAGCATCAACATCAGAACTGTTTCGGATTGACAGATACAGTTTTCTTTTTGTTTTTCAAGATACCCCTATTCCTTGAGTCATCCATGCCTTCTTTGTAGAATTTGCTCTAACCTTGGTTAGTTTTGGGGGAAAACAATGTTCAAATAAGGTAAGCACTTTATTAGCAAAAGTGTTATATTTTTCATTCATGCCATGAGCACTGTAAACATCGTTCCAGTGAATGTCTCTGAGGAGTGTACTAAACTAATCAGTTATTGGCTTATTGATTACCCTCTTCAGCTCAGATTTAAAAGATTTTATATCCTCTTCAGCATTAACATTTAACAGAAGGAACTGCATGTCATGGTCTAAGAGGCCACTGACTATTGGTTTTGAAACATAATTTTGTTCATTGGATTTTTCTATAAAGATATTATCAATGGGTGTTTGTGAGCATTTGACTTCCCTAGTGGGGAACTTTGCAGTGGGAATTAAGTTGAATAATGGTGTTACTAAATCAAATAATTTCTTATTTCTAGAGTCTTTAAGGAAATCTACATTAAAATCCTTCCCCCATGAACCATGGACCTCGCCGTTGGTGGGGAGGCTTGCGTGCCTCAGCGATACAGATGGCCGTACCGTAGGTGCAACCACAACGGAGGGGTATCTGTTGAGAGGCCAGACAAACATGTGGTTCCTGAAGAGGGGCAGCAGCCTTTTCAGTAGTTGCAGGGGCAACAGTCTGGATGATTGACTGATCTGGCCTTGTAACATTAACCAAAACGGCCTTGCTGTGCTGGTACTGCGAACGGCTGAAAGCAAGGGGAAACTACAGACGTAATTTTTCCCGAGGACATGCAGCTTTACTGTATGATTAAATGATGATGGCGTCCTCTTGGGTAAAATATTCCGGAGGTAAAATAGTCCCCCATTCGGATCTCCGGGCGGGGACTACGCAAGAGGACGTCGTTATCAGGAGAAAGAAAACTGGCATTCTACGGATCGGAGCGTGGAATGTCAGATCCCTTAATCGGGCAGGTAGGTTAGAAAATTTAAAAAGGGAAATGGATAGGTTAAAGTTAGATATAGTGGGAATTAGTGAAGTTCGGTGGCAGGAGGAACAAGACTTTTGGCCAGGTGATTACAGGGTTATAAATACAAAATCAAATAGGGGTAATGCAGGAGTAGGTTTAATAATGAATAAAAAAATAGGAGTGCGGGTTAGCTACTACAAACAGCATAGTGAACGCATTATTGTGGCCAATATAGACACAAAGCCCATGCCTACTACAGTAGTACAAGTTTATATGCCAACTAGCTCTGCAGATGATGAAGAAATTGATGAAATGTATGACAAGATAAAAGAAATTATTCAGGTAGTGAAGGGAGACGAAAATTTAATAGTCATGGGTGACTGGAATTCGTCAGTAGGAAAAGGGAGAGAAGGAAACATAGTAGGTGAATATGGATTGGGGGGAAGAAATGAAAGAGGAAGCCGCCTTGTAGAATTTTGCACAGAGCATAACTTAATCATAGCTAACACTTGGTTCAAGAATCATAAAAGAAGGTTGTATACATGGAAGAATCCTGGAGATACTAATAGGTATCAGATAGATTATATAATGGTAAGACAGAGATTTAGGAACCAGGTTTTAAATTGTAAGACATTTCCAGGGGCAGATGTGGATTCTGACCACAATCTATTGGTTATGAACTGCAGATTGAAACTGAAGAAACTGCAAAAAGGTGGGAATTTAAGGAGATGGGACCTGGATAAACTGAAAGAACCAGAGGTTGTAGAGAGTTTCAGGGAGAGCATAAGGGAACAATTGACAGGAATGGGGGAAAGAAATACAGTAGAAGAAGAATGGGTAGCTCTGAGGGATGAAGTAGTGAAGGCAGCAGAGGATCAAGTAGGTATAAAGACGAGGGCTAATAGAAATCCTTGCGTAACAGATGAAATATTGAATTTAATTGATGAAAGGAGAAAATATAAAAATGCAGTAAATGAAGCAGGCAAAAGGGAATACAAACGTCTCAAAAATGAGATCGACAGAAAGTGCAAAATGGCTAAGCAGGGATGGCTAGAGGACAAATGTAAGGATGTAGAGGCTTGTCTCACTAGGGGTGAGATAGATACTGCCTACAGGAAAATTAAAGAGACCTTTGGAGAGAAGAAAACCACTTGTATGAATATCAAGAGCTCAGAATGCAACCCAGTTCTAAGCAAAGAAGGGAAGGCTGAAAGGTGAGTATATAGAGGGTTTATACAAGGGCGATGTACTTGAGGACAATATTATGGAAATGGAAGAGGATGTAGATGAAATGGGAGATAAGATACTGCGTGAAGAGTTTGACAGAGCACTGAAAGACCTGAGTCGAAACAAGGCCCCGGGAGTAGACAACATTCCATTAGAACTACTGATGGCCTTGGGAGAGCCAGTCATGACAAAACTCTACCATCTGGTGAGCAAGATGTATGAGACAGGCGAAATACCCACAGACTTCAAGAAGAATATAATAATTCCAATACCAAAGAAAGCAGGTGTTGACAGGTTCAAAATGGTTCAAATGGCTCTGAGCACTATGGGACTTAACATCTATGGTCATCAGTCCCCTAGAACTTAGAACTACTTAAACCTAACTAACCTAAGGACATCACACAACACCCAGCCATCACGAGGCAGAGAAAATCTCTGACCCCGCCGGGAATCGAACCCGGGAACCCGGGCGTGGGAAGCGAGAACGCTACCGCACGACCACGAGATGCGGGCCAGGTGTTGACAGATGTGAAAATTACCGAACTATCAGTTTAATAAGTCACAGCTGCAAAATACTAACGCGAATTCTTTACAGACGAATGGAAAAACTGGTAGAAGCGGACCTCGGGGAAGATCAGTTTGGATTCCGTAGAAATGTTGGAACACGTGAGGCAATACTAACCTTACGACTTATCTTAGAAGAAAGATTAAGAAAAGGCAAACCTACGTTTCTAGCATTTGTAGACTTAGAGAAAGCTTTTGACTACGTTAACTGGAATACTCTCTTTCAAATTCTGAAGGTTGCAGGGGTAAAATACAGGGAGCGAAAGGGTATTTACAATTTGTACAGAAACCAGATGGCAATTATAAGAGTCGAGGGGCATGAAAGGGAAGCAGTGGTTGGGAAAGGAGTGAGACGGGGTTGTAGCCTCTCCCCAATGTTATTCAATCTGTATATTAAGCAAGCAGTAAAGGAAACAAAAGAAAAATTCGGAGTAGGTATTAAAATTCATGGAGAAGAAGTAAAAACTTTGAGGTTCGCCGATGACATTGTAATTCTGTCAGAGACAGCAAAGGACTTGGAAGAGCAGTTGAACGGAATGGACAGTGTCTTGAAAGGAGGATATAAAATGAACATCAACAAAAGCAAAACGAGGATAATGGAATGTAGTCAAATTAAATCGGGTGATGCTGAGGGGATTAGATTAGGAAATGAGACGCTTAAAGTAGTAAAGGAGTTTTGCTATTTAGGGAGTAAAATAACTGATGATGGTCGAAGTAGAGAGGATATAAAATGTAGACTGGCAATGGCAAGGAAATCGTTTCTGAAGAAGAGAAATTTGTTAACATCGAGTATAGATTTAAGTGTCAGGAAGTCGTTTATGAAAGTATTTGTATGGAGTGTAGCCATGTATGGAAGTGAAACATGGACGATAACCAGTTTGGACAAGAAGAGAATAGAAGCTTTCGAAATGTGGTGCTACAGAAGAATGCTGAAGATGAGGTGGGTAGATCACGTAACTAATGGGGAGGTATTGAATGGGATTGGGGAGAAGAGAAGTTGGTGGCACAACTTGACTAGAAGAAGGGATCGGTTGGTAGGACATGTTCTGAGGCCTCAAGGGATCACAAATTTAGCATTGGAGGGCAGCGTGGAGGGTAAAAATCGTAGAGGGAGACCAAGAGATGAATACACTAAGCAGATTCAGAAGGATGTAGGTTGCAGTAGGTACCGGGAGATGAAGAAGCTTGCACAGGATAGAGTAGCATGGAGAGCTGCATCAAACCAGTCTCAGGACTGAAGACCACAACAACAACAACAACATTAAAATCACCAGCAACAACTATTTCTTTGTTTTGGTTGTTAAATGGGCCAGTACAGCTTCAAGGTGGTTTATGAAATGATTAAAGTAACGTGCAGGTGCTCGATACACACTTAATATTATGAAGGACTTTTTGTGAAATTCTACTTTTGTTGCACATGCTTCCATATGCTGTTCTAGGAAAAATTTATGAATGTCTATGCTCTTAAATTTATGACACTTCTTAATGATTCTGGGAACTCCTCCTTTCTCCACTTCAGCTCTACAAAAGTGAGATGCTAACCTAAACCCTGTAACACTTAAAAGCTCTATACCAGTGGTCATATGATGTTCAGAGAGGCAGATTATGTCAGGTGGGTTTGAAGACTCTAATTCATCTATGCAGATAATTAATTCATTAATTTTATTTTTGAGTTCTCGAATATTTTGATACAATAAAGATAGCTGACATTTCACATTGACTGAGTTAAAATTGGGTACAGTTGAAATATCTGCTGACGGTTGAAAATTCTTAACCAATAGCTGTTTATGCTGATGTAATAAGCTAGAATTATGTTTTTTTGGTGTCTTCCTCAAACTGGAGGTTTGTCTCAGTCCTAAACTTTCTTAAAATTTGGTTTCTTTCTGTCCTCCCTACCCCAAAGAAGGGTCTTTTCTGAACCCTATAACCACTGGTATTTTATCACTCATGACAGTGCCTCCCCATTTAACTATCCTGCTATTTTCCCTGCGTTTACCGTTCTCTTTCCTGTTGATGTGAAGGCCATGCCTAGTATAATCCCACCTATTGAGAGAATCAACAGGAACCACACCAATGAGTGGCCCTGCACCCGACATATGCAGCCGTTCACACTCCAAATTAACCCCCTTGACAAAGGGGTTCTAATGAGGTCCGTCATGGCGCCCAAGAACAGATACAAACTCAACACTAGTATGCTTCGATGCTGATGCAGTCTTTGCCAGGTTACACTCTATAATGTACCGAGGATCTCTGTCAATACTATTATCTGCCCCACCCACTATAACCACGGTGTCTTCCTTAGTGAAATCTTTGCAAAGTGATCCTAAATCCTTTGTCACCTGCTCCAGACCAGCGCTTGGGCCGGCCGAAGTGGCCGCGCGGTTCTGGCGCTGCAGTCTGGAACCGCGAGACCGCTACGGTCGCAGGTTCGAATCCTGCCTCGGGCATGGATGTGTGTGATGTCCTTAGGTTAGTTAGGTTTAGCTAGTTCTAAGTTCTAGGGGACTAATGACCTCAGCAGTTGAGTCCCATAGTGCTCAGAGCCATTTGAACCATTTGAACCAGCGCTTTGTTTAAAAAAATTGGTGACGTGTTATTCTGATCCTAGTTCATCCTGAAAAAGTTGACCAGCACCTCTTCCATGGGAACTACCTAACAACAACACTTTCTTTCTCTTTACTGATTTCCCCACTCTTACTTTTCAATTTGCTGCTGAAAGTTTATTGTGCCCTGTCGACACCTGCAACTGCTTGAGGCTCACCAGCTTCTAACTGAAGCAACAGGTCAAACCTATTTTCCACATTCACCACGAAGCTGTCAGACAAAGTTCTAGGCTTGTTCCTCCTGTAGCCTGTTGCCACTTCCCACCTCTCTTTACCTTTCTCCCTCCTTAACCTGTCAAGATCTCCCCTGGCCTTGTCTAACTCAGCCTGAAGGGCTATCTCTAGTACATATGCTACAAAACCACTGATGAGTCTCATTTACTTCCCCTATTCCCACGCCACTACAGTCACCCACATGGATAAAACTACAGCACCCGTCACACCAAAGCCCCGACCTAACAATTCTACGGCAATTCAAGCACTTTTCACTCATGATAAACGTAATAGTTTATTAAGGATAAGTCAGTTAAGAATAAGTGCAGATGGAAAGTAGATTGTATGGATGTATTTAATCAACAACAAATATGGTGGTGCCTTAGCCACTCTAAGTTGTTTATAAACTATGTTTTTAATAGATTGGTCGCTATAGAGGAGGGGTCGTGAAAGAGGGAATTTTCTTGTTTTTCTTTCAGTGGTGACAACTCACGGTCGTGCACATCTCGTACCGATCAGATGCTTGTGATAAAAACTACACACGTAAATAACATGGATTCGTGAATACGAATTATACTGATTTTCATCTTCAATTTGTAAGCGTACTTACTTGTAGCAAGCAATACACAAGTAAATAAGGCTGTTGTAATACAGTGCTATTAGTAGAGGAAAAAAAGACATTTTCAAGATTTGTTAAGTGATTTTGATTATACTGTATAAGGCATTCAGAAATAAATACAGTTATTGTCCTTATTAATTAAACACACCTGCTATTGTCCTTTGCTGTTTCAGAGTCCTCATTGTATTTACAAGTGTTTTCAGTTGTACACGTTAATGTGCAAAGTGATTCAAAAATACAAAACACTGACGCATTCCTAATGCCCTTGCATCACTTCTGCTTTTTCAGAAGCACAAATACCATTCATATGCTGGTTGCCCATATTGTGGTCGATTATCGGAGCTTGATCCTTCAAGGACACACTAGCTCCCGCAAAACTGAATATAGTAAACGCACAACTCGGTCAAGTGTCAAGATTTTTTGTTTGTTTGTGTGGTGGCTGGACATAATCATTAACATATACAGCTGTGTTTACATGCTATTTGCTTTCACAGCATGCAGTGCATATTCATAAGAAATTCGAGCGAAATGTGAAGTTTCAGTGGATGTGAGACAAAACTAATCTCTTCTTCCCAAGAGTTGACTGTGAATGTCCAGGAATGATTTTGCAAAACGCCAAATCTTGTAAATAAGTCTTAAGGTCTTGGCCGTTAATGCCGAAACCCCTTGTTTACAACTTGTGCAGCGGGCGAATAAGTTCACCATTATTTTTATTTTTATTTTTTCCCATTTTTTCGAGTTCACATCATTCTGCAACCTGATTAATAATTTTTGGAGCGTTACGAGGAAGAATTCTGCCTCTAAAGCTTCTAGCTCTACGGGTTATCTTAGGAGGTGACCTCAATGTGCCAACAGTGGCTTCTTCGTGACAGTCTTCCGAGTTTATAAACAACTTACTTCTGTGGCGACTTATGCGCAAGTGCTTCCACTGTGTTAGCGAATCGGAACAGATTTAGAACTTTCAGCGCTTTATAAAACAGCGTCAATATTAACGCATATATTTACGAAAAAAGATTAACCGCAGCAAGTTGTAAATGTAGGCCTTACTACCCGAACCGGAAATTTCCAGAAGTAATAGAAAATTCTCAGCTATTGTGTAATGGAAGCTCTTGCATCGCAATAACATCGAAGGCGACGAAACGCTATATGTCAGGTGCAAACTCTGAGCGGCGCTGTTATGTTATAGGAATTCATCGGTATGATGGGAGAAGGTGCCAGCACTACTGTCTCTCTCCGGACCTTTCCTTACCTTTCATTAATACCGCATTGTGCTCTTTATACAGCTCCGCACGCTTCCCGCGAAAGGCGGAACACCTAACAAAACTTCTACAAAGTACACACCTTATGCCGACTGCCCTAAGATCATAAGTGCTTCCGATCTCAGCGATGTAGCAGCTGTATCAGTGCAGTAGAGAGATGGCCCTTTTGTTTTATACTGAGTGTCAACTCAACTGAGAAAAAACGAGTGAAGAAGCTACCCTTGATTTCTTCAACGCAGTTTCAGTCTTGTTATTCCCATGCGCAGTTTATACCGCATCTGCTGCAGTTCATGAGCGAGCATGCACACCTGAGGTAGCAGCATCGCATGGTAGACCAGTAAACTCTTCCTCTCTCGCATCCCTATTCCTTATGGTGACCTTCCTCTTCTGCTTCTTCTTCTTCCTCCTCCTCTTCCTGCTTTTCCCGTACTTCTAAGACGCTGAGGCTCAACGTAATATAGACAAGAAATATATTCGCCCAATTTTTACGAGAATTATTTTTTATATATGAAACAAATTTTTCAGATAACAAGACGGTGAAAAAAAGAAAATTTTTGACAATGTTATACAAAATTTCGGACATTCTGGCAGGTTACTTTAACGCTACATTTTTTTCAGGTCATTAATCAAATCTTACTAGAATACAGTATTCATGATAAGTCAATAGTAGTGGTTACAGACAACGCTGCAGTTACGAAAGAGCTGCCTAAATCTTCAGGATTCGGCATTCACGCTGTTTTTCCCCCCTGCATCAACTTAACAATACCAGATGGTTTCAAAGCAGAAACGTTTATTTTATTGAAAACGAAGGCCAGTTGTGACTTTTTTTCGTAACTCTACACTAGCCAGTGACAAACTACGTAATATTCAAAAAAGAGCAAACAGAAAATATATGTGACTGATGCAAGAGGTGCCGACTCAATGGAATAGCTCATGCTACACACTCAAAAGAATTTTGAAAGTAAGAAGTGAGCTTGAGATTGCGATGAATGAAAGTTCAAAAGCACTTCCAACCCTCACAGAAGAAAATCACTTAGCTATATAAGAGACAATAGATCTTCCTTAATCTTTTGAAGCAGCAACAACAACAATCTCAGGGGAGTCATACCTTCCTTAATTACACCTCTTATACGAGGTATTGCTGCAAAGTTTTCAGACTTGTAAAGCACCTTAACAACTAATGAAGGACGAAGTGTTCTAGATTCCTTGATTAAATGAGTCAATGAAAAAGTGAAACCATTTAACACATTGACTGTTAATATGTTTGTGACGTTATTATATCCTTGGTTTGAAAACTTGTTTCGAGACGTTTCAAGAGGCAGAAAAGTACTTCAGAAAGAGTATGCTGCTGTCATTGCATCAACTACAAGAATAATACCTGAAACAGGAGCATCCATGAGCATTGCTAATACGTCTACTGAAAGTCTAACGGTTTGAAACCGGATGATCTACTTTTTTTGCTTAATTAGCAACGGCGTAACATCGATGTCGTTACACAAGTCACTGATTCCACAATTGACCAACATCAATATTTTGAAAAACCTGTAACAGAAAAGCATGCTTGTGTATTAGAATATTGTGCAAAATCTAATAGTATGTTGCGTGTAATGGCCATTATTTTTTTTTGGTGTCCAGCGACTTCAGTTCCTGCAGATAGAGTTTTCTCCAAGGCATAATAAATAATTACTTAAAAACGCACCGAGCGAGGTGGCGCAGTGGTTAGGCACTGGACTCGCATTCGGGAGGACGACGGTTCAATCCCGCGTCCGGCCATCTTGATTTAGGTTTTCCGTGATTTCCCTAAATCACTCCAGGCAAATGCCGGGATGGTTCCTCTGAAAGGGCACGGCCGACTTCCTTCCCCATCCTTCCCTAATCCGATGAGACCGATGACCACGCTGTCTGGTCTCCTTCCCCCAACCAACCAACGAACCAACTTAAAAACGTAACAGACTAAAGGGGAAAAATTTAAACACCTTACGTGTATCTTCTAATTTTGTATTTTAAACAACAGACTGAAGGATAAGAATTTAAATATATTTCTTATAAAACAAAATTTGCTTATCTTGTATTGTTGTATTTTAACCAATAAAAATTCTTAGAAAGATACTTTTCATTTGAAACGCCTGCTCAAAACAATCGATATTTAATCGATAAAACGATTGCTTTAAAACTATTATCGATAACATCGGAGATATCAACTATCGATGTTTAAGTAACACTAGCGAACCTCCTCCTGATGGCCTCACCCCCCGTGCTCAGAGACTAACTCTACTTCTGTCGACAGCAGATGCTCCACAGCCTTTGCACAAGCGTTTGTGAATATTCCCCACAGTTTCTGTCTCTGCAGTGAGAAGTACACTGACAGCACGTTGCTTGTAACGTACATCACCTACAGGCGACATTTTGAATCTGTCCTGCGGCTACGCTGTGGGAAGTGGCGGAAACTTGGCGCGCTCACTCCGGAGACTTCATATAATACATACGTAACGTTTCGCATTCGTAGCATTCTTTTCGGCTGAAAACAAAAAATGCGTTGCATTACTTTCTGGGCAACCCTTGTAGTAACCTAAGTAATAGCTCATCTTCTATTCTTCTGTAATGTTATTTAATGTATGTTACGCTGCACATATGTTAAGAGAGCTTGCTTCTTACAAGGGAACCTCCCCATCGCACCCCCCTCAGATTTAGTTATAAGTTGGCACAGTGGATAGGCCTTGAAAAACTGAACACAGATCCAGTAATTAAAACTTCCGGGCTAAGAGGCCGTGGTCCAATAGTAGAAATACTTCTCCCTGACATTTCGTTGCCAGCTGCGGGCAACATCATCTGAGGTGAGTCTACGACTGGCTGCTAGGCCGTGGAGGTCCTGTTTATATAGAGCGCGTAGAGGGCGCCACCACTCGTCACGTGTTGTCAACAGTAAAGCTATCTCTGGCTGGCGTCATTACTCTCGATCGAAGGTAATCGATTGTCACATCTTTGGTACAGAGTCGATCGCCATATCTTATCTAGCTTCAAGCCTTCTTCTCTCCTGTTAAAATTATTGTGGTTTACAAATCACTTGTCAATGTGGACGGCACTCTTGGTGCTTCGACATCTTCTGCGAAGGGCAAAAAGAACGAAACAAGAGGAGTAGGTAAAACTACTCAATTTGTTTTTATCAATGGACCTACTTCATTTTGTGGTGCGAGGTTAAATTTTTCCTTAATGAAAGTTTCTTCTTCCTCCAGTTTGGGTAACGGATGGTTAACTGTAGCTTTCGTTGCTTGCAACAATGCAGGAAGAGCCGGTTTGGAATCCTTTGAAACTCGGGAAATCTTAGCTTACCGTACTATACCTGTTTCTGAAATTATTATTGCTAGTGAGGGTTCCTACCTTTTACCTCAGATGATGTTGCCCGCAGCTGGCAACGAAACGTCAGGGAGAAGTATTTCTACTATTGGACCACGGCCTCTTAGCCCGGAAGTTTTAATTACTGAAGACGCCGGCCGTGAAAGCCTACACGCTATGATGAACACAGATCAATTGAGAAAACAGGAAGAAGTTGTGTGTAACTGTGAAAAAAATAAGCAAAATATACAAACTGAGTAGTTTATGGGAAGATAGGAACATCAAGGACACTGGGACCGCAGGAGCGCCGTGGTCTCGTGGTAACGTGAGCAGCTGCGGAATGAAAGGTCCTTGTTTCAAATCTTCCATCGAGTGAAAACTTAAATTTTTTATTTTCAGTTTATGTGACAAACTCTTATGTTTTCATCACTTTTTTGGGTTGGTTGGTTGGTTTTGGGGAAGGAGACCAGACAGCGTGGTGATCGGTCTCATCGGATTAGGGAAGGATGGGGAAGGAAGTCGGCCGTGCCCTTTCAGAGGAATCATCCCGGCATTTGCCTGGAGTGATTTAGGGAAATCACGGAAAACCTAAATCAGGATGGCCGGACGCGGGATTGAACCGTCGTCTTCCAGAATGACTTTTTTGGGAGTGATTATCACATCCACAAGAAAACCTAAATCGGGCAAGGTAGAAGAATCTTTTTACCCATTCGCCAAGTGTACAAGTTAGGTGGGTCGACAACATATTCCTGTCATGTGACGCACATGCCGTCACCAGTGTCATATAGAATATATCAGATGTGTTTTCCTGTGGAGGAATCGGTTGACCTATGACCTTGCGACCAAATGTTTTCGGTTCCGATTGGACAGGCACGTCTTTTCGTCTACTAATCGCACGGTTTTGCGATGCAGTCGCAAAACACATACACTAAACTTATTACAGTGAACAGAGACGTCAATGAACGAACGGACAGATAATAACTATGCAAAAATAAAGAAAGTAAAATTTTCACTCGTGGGGAGACTTGAACCAAGGACCTCTCCTTCAGCAGTTGCTCACGCTACCACGGGACCACGGCGCTCCTGAGCTCACGTTCTCCTTGATGTTGCCTATGTGGCCCATGGACTACTCAGTTTGTATATTTTGCTTATTTTTTCACAGTTCCACACAACTTCTTCCTGTTTTCTCAATTGCTCTGTGTTCAGTTTATCAAGGCCTATCCACTGTGCCAACTTATAACTAAATCTGAGGGGGGTGCGATGGGGAGGTTCCCTTGTTAGCAAAGGTATCAGTTTTTAGGCAATGTTTGAGATGCTGTGCAGTTAGTTTTCACACGAAGTCCTTTGCACGGATAACAAATTGAGGTGTTAACAGCCAAGCTGAATTATTTAGTTAATCGTATCATCCTTTATTTACTTATTGTCTTTGTGCACGGTACGCTACAAGCTCTGCACGTCGCCAAGCCTGCATCAATTGTGGCCACGACCACCAGTGTGACTTCAGGCGACGCTACGAAAGCTCCGAGCCATGGACGAAAAACACGTCGCAGCCTACCTCGCAATGGTTTCCCTACCCCAGCGAAGAAGTGACTGGCTGCCGGGGTAATACGGGAGAAGAAAAACAAATGAATTTTGGAACAGCTTCGTGGGGAGGAGTGAACACGACAGCCATGGAAGACAGTCTATAGCTCACAAGACGACACGAAGCATTTAAATGCAAATGAAAAAGAGGCAACAAACCTAAATACACTACCAAAATGTAAATGGACTGCACATTATTAGCAGCTCTGACTTAATTAGAGGAGGATCCCCAAACCAGACCCTGAATAAAACAAAAAAACCGGGAAGCAGCACGACCAGACGGCATAAATGCAAAGTTACTTAAATATGGAAGATTATTTTGAAAGCTTATACATGTTGGCAAAGACGCCAAATCCCAAAACCATGGACAGCTGTAAAATTCATACCGATCTTCATAGAAGGTAAACGAAATGAACGCAGTAATTATCGTGGTTTAACGTTAGCGGACACAACATACAAGATTTTCGTTAAGATAATGAATCAATGTCTACAAATTATTATCGAAAATCAGTTATCTGATGGACAAAATGGTTTCAAAAAAGCAAGGTCCTGTACTGATATTGTTTTCAAACATAAACAAATTGTAAGAAAGAAGAGCGTCCAACAGGAAAACACACATCGTATTTACAGGCTTAGAGAAAGCCTTCGACCATGTAGATAGAAGATATTATGGAACAACTTACACGAGAATGGATATCCGCAGCAATTAATAAGCGCGATGGGAAGCCTGTATAGATGTACACAAATAAAAATAAATATTAACTATGCTACAACTCACAAGACATACGGATAAACCAAAGGGTACGATACTTCGATACACAGGGTGAACATTAACAAAACCGCAGGAAAGGATATCTGACTCGAAATGGAGAAAAAATGATTATTGAACTTATGTCCGGAAAAGCGTTGTCACGGTATGTGGCGCTGACGAATGAAAGCTGCTCTCACCACGTGGTTGGTGTTCCTTTTGTGTAGCAGGCTGTTTGATTGACGCAGCGTACAGTAAGCAGCAGAATGGGTACACATACCACACATTGACTTCCACCATGTTGGTGGGCCGCTTGCCTGGAGCTTGTACTAGGGTGTACGCACAATCCTGCGCCTCCCTGAACATTCTTCTGTTTCAAAGTACCCATCATCACACAATGGCCCCAAAAAAAAGGGCTTGAAATGTTGCGGTTGGTGTCTGTGAGGAAACCTGTTTTACTATAGCCGTGCTGCTACTTGACAGTTTCCATCTGCTTCGCCGTACACAAACATTGTTCCCGACATGAATACCGGACCATTCTGCTGCTTACAGTACGTTGCTGCAATGACACAGCCTGCAACACGTAAGGAACACACGGCATCTGGTCAGAGAAACTTCCATTCGTAAGCGCCATATCCGTGGCAATGGTGCATTTCCGGACAGACAGGAATCGTGAAGTTTCTCGGTTTTATTAATGCTCACTCTGTATGCATTGACGATGGGACTGAATCACTGAAACAAAAAATTGATCTAGGTTTGTGATTATCACATGACATATTTTTTATGCGATGCTTTTTGCAAATGAACAGGATGGAAAGAGTTAAGTACAAAGATCCATCTACAGAGTAAACGAAATTTCTCAGGAATGTAATATGAAAATATACACTCAAAAAGAAAAGAAAAGATGGCTTTTAGTGAGACAAAAGCGCTGAGAATTAAGATCATAATAGGACACAAAACCACTGAATATCAAGTGATATGCGGAACAATCAATAGAGCGTCGAGAAATAAAGTGAGAAAAGACACAAAAATCAAGTTGTATAAGGTAATAGCCACCCCCACGTTGCTATTTAGATGTTTAGATGTGAAACTTCGACGATTACTAAAAATGCAAGAAAGTAGAATCCAAGCGGCAGAAATGAGGTTTTAAGATGAGTTACGGGCAGTATGGTTAGATATCTAATAAAAGAAGAAATAAGAGCAGAGCTTGAGATATACGCTATAAATGAGAAGATAAAGTGTAATCGACAAATTCCTATTACCTTATAAAACTTGATTTTTGTGTCTTTTCTCACTTTATTTCTCGATGCTTTATTAATTGTTCCGCATGTCACCTGATATTCGGTGGTTTGTTTTCTACCATGATCTTAATGCTCAGCGGTTTTGTCCCTCTAAAAGCCATCTCTTTTTTTTATTTTTGAGTGGATACTTTCATATTACATTCCTGCGAAATTTGGTTTACTCTAGACATCTACAAATAGGGCCAAATTCAGGACTACCAAAACAAGTATTAAATTTCAGTGCATGATCCACAGGAAGACCAAGAAAAAGACAGCTGGATACTTGTTGCAGGCCTGTGTCCTACTCTGTGATGGAAGAAGAAGAATATGGGAGGAGGGAACGCAGGAGGAATGAGGCATAACATTATAGCCGAAAGAAACAACATACGTGACTGACCGTGGCCATTTGTCATGATCACTCAACACACTCTTTTATCTGCGCTGTGACTCAGCGGAAAATGTTTTCTCGCTCTCGCTGAAAGGGGCATAAGTCTTCGATACGGTGCCTTCTGAAACACCAAATATTTCGGGAAGTTTGGTTGCGGAAGCACACACCATATTAGCATCAACGATTTGCCAATATTCGAAATCACTTACCTCCGACGTAGTGGACTCACAACTAGACATAAAACTGTTCTGACCACGAGTCACACTTGCAACGTACTGACGATATAGCGCAGGTGCCATTCGTGTCGAGTACGGTGCAACCTGCAGGCTTGGCTAGAGTACGTATTTCTCCTGGTGTTTTCATGTTTTTGTCCACCCTTTCTACATACACCAAGGTTCTTTATGGGAAACTGTGACAGCTTTTCTTTTTTTACGTGGAAAACAGTGAATTATTTCAGAATTGAAAGAGGAAACGAAAGCACAAAAAATAAAAATTGAGTCACGAGAGTCCACAATGTCCTTCAGGTATGCACGTCCAGCTGAGACCATGTAATGTGTAATGTAATGAAAGGGAATTAACATCAGCTTGTACTATCTGATGACTTGTTAGAATGACGCATATTTAGCTATAACCCATCGACAGATTAAATCTTTGGCAAAATTAGGCTGAGATGAAGGTACGAATAACGCCAACAGAAACTGAGCGATCAAAGTCTCAGTTATTCGCAGTGCCAGATAGATATGCGAGTGCATTATACGCTATAATATTATTGCTAATGGGTTCCTTTAAATCATTAAAAATAAAGTATTCAATTTTTATCTAATAATCTCTGGATAATGAAACTTTATTGAAATAATAGCGCACTGTTAGCTCCAATTAAGCTTCAGAACAGCGTGATTTATTAATACCAAATCAATTACAATATGGCCACTTGGGTGCCTATAAAAATGGTTCAAATGGCTCTGAGCACTATGGGACTTAACATCTATGGCCATCAGTCCCCTAGAACTTAGAACTATTTAAACCTAACTAACCTAAGAACATCACACTCATCCATGCCCGAGGTAGGATTCGAACCTGCGACCGTAGCGGTCACGCGGTTCCAGACTGAAGCGCCTAGAACCGCACGGCTACACCGGCCGGCGGGTGCCTATAATTACGTGACCTCTTTAAGATGGACTACAGTAAAATGGGCATAGCAGAATGGAGATAAAATGTGGCAATAATGGTGTCTTATAATTTTTCGTAATGCAGCGACCGAAAGGAGAAGGACGACAAAGCTACAAATGGCATGCGCAAGGCGCCTCTGGATTCTTACTTGACCAAGATCGGAGGTTAATATTATCCAATCGCGAAAATTTACTCATGAGGTATTACGTTGCCAATGAGGAAGGTTTTTCCGTTGAAAGTAGTGAGAGGCATTTTCTCCTGTGTTCCGGCAGAAATCAGCTATATAGTTTTGGCATTGTGTAATTGCAGTCACACGAAACAAATACTGCTCATCGTCTCTTTCATGCTACGGCCATTTTTGGCAGAAAGCGTCGTTTTGTTTCCCGTTACGAACAAAATGATTCTTTAAGCCACATATTACGTGCCCATTTGGTAGAGCGGTCTAAAATTAGTTTTGTGTGGTATTCGCTTTATCGAAAGGGACATAAAACACCAAGAATAACAAGGACTCCAGCATCTCCTGCCTAGTGCCGCTACATGGCGGCAGCAATCACCAGTGGTCAGGGTGGTGCTGTTGCTGCCGGAGTACTGATCGTTCTTCGGATTTACGTCACCTGTTAACACATGTCGATGAAACGACTATCGCGCTACGTTAATTTGGGATTCCTCTATCGAATGGACGCGTAAAATTCCGGTTAGAAAACAAGTATGTACGTAAAGGGAAACATACCGACGTTTGCAGACGATCCAAGGTATCAAACGAATGGCGTGATAAGCAGTATTTGTTTGGAGTTGACTACACCTACACGTTTCAAAAACGAAATTGCAAATATTTGCCGAAATATGCTCTTGACGATTCAAAGCAAGAACACTCTGACTCCATACGTATTATAAAAATGTTTGTGTTTCCCACATCTCCTTCTAAACCAGTGGACCGATTTCAACCAAACATGTTCCACATGTCACTCAATGTTTGAAAAGAAGCGCTGTGGGGGTAAGAACCAACTACCAATCAAACGGTTTGGGTAAAAAGACAATGTAGCCCACAACGCGCAGATACCCATACTACAGTCATCGGGTGTTTGAGAATGAGAACACTTAGAGACTTTACTTTACGGTTTTGGCGATGATTCTTTCGTCGTCATCATAATAAATACCTTTCTGCGAACATTTGTTAAATGAAATGTCAGTAAAACTAGGTACAACTCAGCTACAAACAATTGGACATCTACAAAATGGTTCAAATGGCTCTGAGGACTGTGGGACTTAACATCTCAGGTCATCAGTCCCCTAGAACTTAGAACTACATAAACCTAACTAACCTAAGGACATCACACACATCCATGCCCGAGGCAGGATTCGAACCTGCGACCGTAGCGGTCTCGCGGTTCCAGACTGCAGCGCCTAAAACCGCTCGGCCACCAGCGGCCGGCCATCTACAAAAACTGACATGGATGTAGAACATGCTTTTCAAAGTGTTGAACCATATAAAGACGATCTGAAGTGTGATACAAATTTGGCAACAAATGGAAGAAAATATGGAGAACTCTCCAGCAGAGGCTTAAAAAAGACCAGCGGTGCTGCCAAACATGTTCCACATTTGTCAATTGTTGTACACACTTCCTGTAACAACCAGCATTGTGGAGAGATCTTTCTAAACCTTACGCCCTTTGAATACATACAGTATATTGTCAGCAGGATGACAGAGGACCGTTTAAATGGACTGTTGCTGGCGCCATAGCATTGATTACCTTTTAAGTGATTTAATTTGTTGACGTTTTGAATATACTTCTTGAAATTTATTGTTAAGTTAATCCAAAGAAATTTTACAATTGCTGAAGCTTTCAGGATATTAAAGTTGCGCTTTAATCTGTTGTAAAGTTATTTAATTTTTTTCTGTATTTGGTTTTATTGCGTAAATATAAATTAAAACTGTCATTATTTCGCAAATAAAAGAATGCTTTGTTTAGAGTCCAATAGATGTCACTAATTGTGATATGAAGTTACCAACCTTTGGGTATTAAGTAAAATAAAGTTTTTTTTTTTAAAAATTGAGCTTAAGTTTTCTTGGCGCAGCACCTTTCCTACTCAACTTCTACCCGTTTGGTACAAAATTAATTGCCATTTGTCTGATTAAAAATGTGTGGGATAATTTAAATTATATTATTTTCTAAAGTACAGAAGCAATATTATCACATATTTTTGACAAATGGAACTAGCAGCCTTCATTTTTTTTCTTTCACATATTTGTGCCTTTTTTTCTTCTCTGACGTCGAGCTGTGAAGGTCTAAGTAGCAATCTCCTGTTACCTGCCCGAAACAGATTATATTGTAATCTCAATACAGATTGTATTTATTTAAAAATACTTCAACCCTCCTAGTTTCCTGTGTAATGAATAAAGTTTTCTATGTATTTCTCTATTTTTACCGTGGGCGCATGATAAAGCCTCAGGGCGTATTGTTCGCTGGGTTAGCGACCGGACATTTTACGTGTTATTTCATTATATATTTCTTATTACAAAGTGAAACCACGATGACATTTATTTTCCGATACTTTTTCAAGTGAGAATTTTATCAAACTGATCGGTCCCTTATCACCGAACAATGACGTCGTCAATCGCCTCAATGAACTGACGTCCGCAGCCCCACAGTTTAAGTTTGACGATGAATTTTTTCATAAATGCATGCTGACTTACAATCATTCAGGATTTCACAATATTTTGTCTAAAACGAGGCCAACTTTTATCCATCGTCATTGGAGCTTTCTCTTTCGTCGCCATATTCGAATTATGCAAGACTTCTCGGTATTCACTGCACTTCATGTTGTGACTTACTGAGAAAAAAAATTATTGAAACGTCTAAAGCTTTAGTGAAGAAGGAAAATGCTTCCAAACATCAGTGATGCATGTGTTCGTAACCGGAAACGTGTTGACGGAGCCATAAAACCTGGACTATAGAGGAATGGAAGATAGTCATTTGGTTGGATTAGTGTTGTTGCTCACTGCTTCGAATCTCTAGCCTAGTTTACGCCTCAAGAATGAAACGTCGCGGTTACGGTGCTTATTTGGGCAGCCATATCATGGTATTCCATGGACCGCATGATTACTCTGCACGGCCCATTACTGCCAAGGAATGTGTGACACTTTAGCTGAAGAGATCCTCCACATGTTACAGCGTTTGTTCCCCGGTGGTGATAATGTACTCGGAGACGACAAGGACTCTATTACACAGCTCGTATCGTCGAGTTTTGCGAAAACAAGGACGAATTTTCGCATCTCCTCTGTCCACCATAGTCCCCATTTTCCAGTAGTTTTAGGCTTTTATGATCTACCATGGAGATAAAGGTGCGTCATCAAAATCGGTCCCCATCATTCATAACTGAACTTGCCACTATTTTGCAGGAAGAATGGTATGAGGTCCCTTGAAAACTATACGGGAGTTGCATTTATCCTTACCGAGACGAATGGAAGCTGTTTTGTATGCTGATGGTTTCCCTACACAGTATTTGGTGCTTTTGGTCCTTCCATATTTTTGACCACTCCGTAACTGTTGACCTGAATCTGTCATTGGGAATATATTGCGTTGGAATAAAACAAGAAGTGTTGCATGCGAGTAGATTCTCATAAAACCATGATTCTTTTAGACACGCCTCTTTACCTTCAGGCACGTCATAAAGTTTGAGTTTAGTATTTGCTCTAGGAATCTGCAATAAATGTACTTTAGCTGTATTTTGTACTGCTGTGGATCCATTATTTTAGTGGTTTTGGAAGAACGTGTGACCTGCAATGTTTTCCAGCTTTGCGGGACTACTCACTGCGGAATTCATTCTCAAGAAATATGAGCTGGAAAAGAGGCTAATTCCACAGTGTATTAAGCGCAAAATTTAACAGGAAACCTGTTAAGCTCCTGATGCCTTATCTGGTCTTAGTAGCAGTAATTCTGTTTTAGCACCGAGAAATCTTATTGCAATAACTCTCATTAGCGGTACCACAGACTTCGTGGTACTCTCATTTATGAATACATTTTTGAATGGCGAATTTAGTACTTGGGCATTTAGTTGCTTTCTTTACTTTCAACACAAGAGCCATTCACGAAAATTCCACAAATTCTTGAATTATTTATTACCTTTAGATAGACAAGAATTTCCTATGATACATCTCCCACTACCATTTACTGAAATTATTGTATGCTTCAGGTTAGCCCGCATCTCGTGGTCGTGCGGTAGCGTTCTCGCTTCCCACGCCCGGGTTCCCGGGTTCGATTCCCGGCGGGGTCAGGGATTTTCTCTGCCTCGTGATGGCTGGGTGTTGTGTGCTGTCCTTAGGTTAGTTAGGTTTAAGTAGTTCTAAGTTCTAGGGGACTGATGACCATAGATGTTAAGTCCCATAGTGCTCAGAGCCATTTGAACCATTTTTTGAACCAATGCTTCAGGTTAATGAAAGAAATGGCTCTGAGCACTATGGGACTCAACATCTGTGGTCATAAGTCCCCTAGAACTTAGAACTACTTAAACCTAACTAACCTAAGGACATCACACACATCCATGCCCGAGGCAGGATTCGAACCTGCGACCGTAGCAGTCACGCGGTTCCTGACTGAGCGCCTAGAACCGCTAGACCACCGCGGCCGGCCTTCAGGTTAATCTTTCTTACTAATGCAAAAAGTGGCCATTAAGTTTTATCGGTCGGTTTCCCTGTTTTCCCATCTGTAACGAATGGTACCTGTAGACCACGACCGAGCGAGCTCCGTCTGCTTCTGCAGGAGAGCGGGGAGGACGTCTTGGTTACGTACCGTCCACAGAGTCGCGAGCGCGCGTACTTTGTTTACTTCCTCGTCGCAGCTAGTACTCGCGTCCATTGAGACTGAGTCGATGTGGGTATTCGTACAGAAAATCTACCATCAACATCAGCTTCCAACCCGACCACGCAGGCCACAAGCCTTTGAAATCGAACGATTTATCCGTGACGTAGTTCAAATACCACTGCAGCACTTCATCGGTACCAACTATCCATCACAAGTAGCATTGTTTACGTCAAGATGGTCGATGGCGAGTTATGTAACGCTGTTGTGAGCAGACACTCTCAAGTTAAAACCCTCCGATGATCACATCGGGGCAGTTACCGTTGACCATGCAGGACTAGGATTACACATACTAAGAGTCTTCGAACTCCTGTTCGAGGTGCCGCCGGACGTAGTTACCCCAGCTTTCTGCATGGGACGGTAATTAGCCACGTGGTTGAAAAATGGAACACTTTCGACACATACTAGGTCCTCAACGGCGTCCGACAAGTCAAATTCGAATTAAAGGAACACATTCTGTCCTACTTATTCGTAGGTGGATGCCGAGCAGTCGTACGATGAACAGCCTTGTACTTGTACTGGTTGCGGCCAGAAGGGTCAAGTACGCTTCGGTTATATTGAACGTCGAGTTACACAAATTCCATTACATGACGCGGCACCACCACCTACGCTCACGGCCCTCCCCCTCAATTACTCAGGGGTGACACGATCGACCGTCATGGCAGAGGAAAGACCACTTAGAAGACAGGAAGCGTTAGGATGCACACTCGTCGCAAGTCATGGGTTGACCGACATCGTTACGGAGTCCACAGAGATTGCAGAAAGCCGCCCATCGATTCCACATGAAGATTCGGACGAAGAATGGAACTCGACGCTAGGGTTGTACCGACCTCTGCTGTTTTCCTTGAGGGGGATGGGATGCGAGAACCACACACTCTTTCGGGCACAGAAACCCACGTCTGCAAGCAAAGGTCACGGAAGAAACATAAAAAGCGATGTCTTGGGCGGATGACGTTGAAGACGATTCTACGCCCGCTGTGGTGGATGAGGAGAGAGGTCTCTCCTCCCACGCCTCGGTCCCTCCCGAGTAGTAACAGATGACGGCGCGGACGCGGCCTGCAGATTCCAGACCCCAACTTTTACGGCGACACTGACGGGGGCTCTCACTGCAGGAGACGATCTACAGACCTATCGCTTAGCGACCATCAACATTAACAACATTCGGACACGTACGAAGTTGTTGCTGCTCCAAGACATGCTCAGTGCAGCAGACGCTGACACTGTCTTTCTCCAAGACATCTTCGTCGCCAATTTCATCGGTATATATGGTTATACGGCTCATATGTCACAACGCCTCGCCAAATAACAGTGGAGTCGAAGTTCTCCTCAGGGAAGACTTCGAGGCGGACGCAGTGCGATATCTCCCAGACGCTGTAACAGTACTAGGCGTGCAATTTATCAATGTGTACGCCCCTTTCGGAACGAATCGCCGTCGCAGAAGAGTAGCACCGCTTTTTCAGGGCAGGCACGATGATTTGATATTAGGGGGTTATTTCAATAGCACCCAAGCTCCTAAAGATCACCTGACATGCCACTGATCAGCGATCTCCAGCTGCTAGATACATGCAAAAATGTCCGAGGAAATCGAATGGGATGAACTCATTTCACGAGTCACTCGTCTAGTCACAGTGATATTACGAGGGCTATTCCGAAAGTAAGGTCCGATCGGTCACGAAATGGAAACGACTATGAAAATCCGATAAAGCTTTGCACAGATGTGTTGGGTAGTGTCTCTAGTATAACCCCAGTTAGCATCACGTCGCTCTTCTCATTTCTGAGCTCGCAGTGAGTGCGTAAAGATGTCTAGAAAATAGTGTCTGCCGCCAAGTACGGGGGCCTGGTGAGAAATTTCCCCTGAAGCTATGCAGCTAACATTACATAACTGTCGTGCTGTTTCGTCTTCAAGACAATTCTCAGCCGCATTCTGCAGGGGCAATGAAGATGCTCCTGCATCGTTTTCAAATGGAAATGTGAGATTACCCACAATACAGCCCGTAATTGTCTCCCTCTGAGTTTCAGCTCAGGTCACATGAACCGCTGGTTATGAAGACAACATTTCGGCACAAGACAACGAGCCGTAGGCCAGCGTAGAGAATTGGCGGAGAGCACTGGCGGCTGCCTTCTATAGCGAGGGTATGGGAAAGTTGGTACAACGCTACGATACACGTCTAAGTCGGGTCGGCGACTATGGAGATAAGTAGCTGCAAGGTGTATCTAACTGTTGCAAATAAAACATTTTTGATTTTTACCGTGGTTTCCATTTCGCGACCTATCGGACCTTACTTTCGGAATAGCCCTCGTATTTACGTCTCCCGTTCTCTCGCAGCAACAGTGAGCGACGCGGAGATGTGGCCAGTAGCCTTTTCTGATCACGAGGCCTCTATATGTGCCGTCACCATTCGTCGCCAACGGGTGTGGTGCAGCTGACATCCCTGGAAATTAAACCTGGCTCGTCTCGCTTCTCCGGATTGTCGACGCGCCATCGAGGACACGTGGAGTTCGTGCGTCCGCCACCTCCTACGTCTGATTAAAATTGTGTGGAATAACTTTGATTATGTTCGATCGCTGAGACCGCTGCTTGGAGGCGGCAGACCCTCGACTTTTATTTCACCGTCCTTAGGGAATGTGCCTCCTTGCCACCCACTCCGGAACGACAGATGACAGTACAGCGTGCGAAGGCACAGATCGTAGCCCATATGCACCAACACCTCGAAGGGACGACAGTCCGAGTCCGAACACATGACAAACTCGCATCTGAACGACCCACAATGTACCAAGTCATTCGAGAACGTAAACTGCAAAGACGGACGCTGATCACCACTGAGGACGGCCGTCAACACACCACACAATGCGATATTGGTGCAGCCTTCTTCGACTATTAAGTACGACTTTATTCTGCTCAATGTTGCGACCCGACGGCGGTGACAGGAGCCTAACGACTGGTTTATGGGACTGTCCCACAGAATTTACAAACTGAATTATTGAACGAGTTAACGAAGACGAAGTTATCGATACCGTAGGTAAAGGAGGGCGAACAAGTCTCCTGGCCCCGACGGGCTCCCTGTGGAATTTTATAACACTTTGCAGTATCTACCGGCTCCCAAGTTGACAGACATCTGCAGGAGGTGCGGCTCCCCGCGGCCAGCGGCATTCGTAGAAGGAATAATTATACCGGTTCACAAACCTAAATGTGGGGTTCCAAAACAAGATTATCGCCCACTAACACTCGTCAACTGCGACATGAAGATATTCACCGGACTATTAGCAAACTGAATACGACCGGCCCTGCCCGACGTCATCTCACAAATTCAGGCTTCCCTAGGAGGTATCAGTAGCATCCACATAGCACTGTGTCGATACCGTGACATACTAGCCCCAGTGAGGCCACGCCGCATCCCAGGAGCGCTGGGATCACTAGCGTTTAGCCAAGCTTCCGATCGAGTGGATTACGCGTACCTAAAGTCCGTTCTCCAACACATGCAGTACCCACAGCAATTCACAGACGTCGTGATGCGCCTCCTCCGAGGGGCGACTTCCAAGATGCTCTTTAACGGGCGTCTCACTCAGTCCCTCCAGATTTTCAGATCGGTGCGTCAAGCTGCCCCTTGTCGACCTTACTTTACGCTCTGGCACTGCAAGCGCTCCTCTGTGGCCTCCGTCAACGCGGCACCGGACTCACCTTACGTGACGTCACATTTCGTTGTTCAGCATATGCAAACGACCTGGTTCTCGTGCTCCGCAATCGCGAAGATGTAACCTTCATACTAGAATGGATTACCACACATGGTGTGCCTGCCGACAGCTGTCTCAACGTCACCAAATCAGGTGCTATGCCCGTAGGAGACGGGTTGATCCCAGCATTTGTCGACCCCCTACAGCTTAGTGGCACTGTTAAACGTCTCGGAATATTGTTTCACAACGACATACGGCGCACTGCGGGCCTTAACTGCCGCCGCTTATTACAACAAATTCGGTTCCAGACCGTCTGCGGGCCCTTGACGTTCTTCAAAGGACACAGTTCTTCAATGTTTTCCTCGCATCGCGCCTTCCACAAATAGCTCGTGACCTTCCAATACCGTTGCTAATGGCTCGACGCATTCAGAGCTTACGCCAGTACAGTCATGCTCTTCGAAGTCAGTCATGAGTCATTGACGCTTCCCCGAGAAAGGGGAGGTCTTGGCCTAGTCCATGTCCACGACAGAGCTGTGACTCTGTTTGTCAGCTCGCACAACAAGCTGTGGCGCCACCACTCGGAACGTTTAGCAGATTTACTGCTGGAGTCCTTATCTCCGCCCTCCCTTATGCCCCCACTGACGACGCATGACATACCTCTACTCTCCTACTACTTCGGGCACTTTTACATTGAACACAGTTACGTCCGTAATGCAGTACCACCGACAAAACAGGCATCGGCGCGGGATATACAGGGTGAAAAGTATTTAAACCGACAAACTCTGGAAAGTGTAGGGGACATCAAAACAAATATTTTTCCCTAATGTCATTTTTTCCTATGAGGATTATTTAAACCGGTGGAGGCCGTGTTACGCTCTTCAGTTGTTAGAGGCCGTATTACGATCTTCAGTTGTTAGAGGGCGTATTACGCTTTTCAGTTGTAGGCAACTGCTGTCCACCAGTGTAGTAGTGCATTGTCTCTGTTTACTAATGGAGTGATATGGTTGGTGCGTACTTCGTAGCACACTATGCCGCGCTGGATTAGCCGAGCGGTCAAGGGCGCTGCAGTCATGGACTGTGCGGCTGGTCCCGGCGGAGGTTCGAGTCCTCCCTCGGGCATGGGTGTGTATGTTTGTCCTTAAGATAATTAAGGTTAAGCAGTGTGTAAGCTTAGGGACTGATGACCTTAGCCGTTAAGTCCCATAAGATTTTTTTAAAAAAAGCACACTACAACGGACGAGCTGCACAGCGGGTTTATTAACAACAATATTCTAATCGCCGTATCCCGCATCATAGGACCTTTGCTGCTGTGTATCAACGTCTGCGTGAGACCGGGTCATTTAGCAGATTACCTGTACAGGGACACCGTTGCACGGTACGAACGCTGCAATTTGAGGAAGCTGTCTTGCAGTATGTGGAGCGGGATCCTTCAATCAGCACTCGTGCAATTGCACGTAACATGGGGACGAATCAGACGAATGTAAGAACAGTCCTTCGAGAACAATTGTTAAGTCCATTTCACTTACAGCGTGTCCAAAACCTGGAACCAGTTGATTATCCACCCAGAGCACAGTTTTCGCAGTGGTACCTGGAGCAGTGTGAAATGCATCCTACATTTCCATCCCCTGTGCTTTTTACCGATGAAGCAACGTTCGGGCGTGATGGAGTCTTCAACATGCACAATTCGCATGTCTGGAGTGAGGATAAGACACATGCCACAGTTACTAGCGCTCATCAAGTGCGGTTCTTCGTTAATGTGTGGGTCGGTGTTGTTAGGGACTGTTTAACTGGGCCGTATCTGCTACCTAGGCCATTAAATGGCAGGCACTATTACAATTTTCTCGCCAAAGTATGGCCAGAATTGCTGGAAGACGTCCCGCTCCCTACAAGACAACGCATTTGGTTCCAACATGACGGGGCGCCGGCACATTTCAGTCGTCATGTGCGTCGATTCCTGGACCGACGGTTCCCAGAAACGTGGATTAGCAGAGGTGGTCCTGTACCATGGCCTCCTCGATCCCCAGATATGTCCCCTCTGGACTTATTTGTGTGTGTGTGTGGGGGGGGGGGGGGGGAGATGCGCAACCTTACTTACGCAACTCGTGTTGCATCAGAAGAAGAGGATCTGGTTCCCCGGATAGTAGCAACATCAGGAACAGTTCAGGATACTCATGGGGTTTTTGCCCTTGTCAGACAGAACATGATCTGACGGTGTAGCCTTTGTTTACGTGTCAATGGAGGAATTTTTTGAAGTATCCTGTAATTGAAATTGGGTTGTGTTAATGTGTTCTCTCTTGGTCATAAAAAATGAAAAAGTGTTTCTTGGTTTAATTAATTTGCCACCAGAGAGATCATCCTCTGCCGGTTTAAATACTCCTCATAGGAAAAAATCACATTAGGGAAACATATTTGTTTTGATGTCCCCTACAACCTCCCAGAGTTTGTCGGTTCAAATACTTTTCATCCTGTATATCGCGTCCTACAGCAGTGACGACCACCAAACTTCGTGGAGGCCAAAAACACTCAAGTCAATTGAAAGGTTGTGTGGCGGACGATACACGCGGTTACAATGAATACGGACGTCCAATCCACAAGGTACATCACAGACACGCTAAACAGATCACCCGATCACGCCCCACAAGATAAATATGGCGGACTCGCCTCTATGTGCCCGCATCTCGTGGTCGTGCGATAGCGTTCTCGCTTCCCACGCCCGGGTTCCCGGGTTCGATTCCCGGCGGGGTCAGGGATTTTCTCTGCCTCGTGATGGCTGGGTGTTGTGTGCTGTCCTTAGGTTAGTTAGGTTTAAGTAGTTCTAAGTTCTAGGGGACTTATGACCACAGCAGTTGAGTCCCATAGTGCTCAGAGCCATTTGAACCATTTTTTTCGCCTCTATGTGCAGACTGCGGAGTACCGCCTCGCATGCGGCGTGGCAGAAGACGTATGGCACTTGGTCTGACAAATTTTGACGTATTTTCTACAACTGACTCCGGAACACATCACACCTCGGCTTCTACTATTCCAGGATGAACAGTATTTCCCGCGCACAAAAACCAACGCAATCACGTGGGTCCGTGGGCTTGCGGTACAATACTTATTTCACGATGGATTAAAGATGAATTGGTCTTTTGGAACTACCTACAAGAATGTCATTGCAAGATTTTATGGAACCCAAAATATGGACACTATATTTCTAATTATTTAGGCAGTGTCCTACGCGACCCTCCACGCAGCTGGATCATCAACAGGTAGGAGAAGATACCCATTGACTGAGCTGACAAATACTTGTCTGATTATCCGTGGAATAACATCGGCATGCATGAAGACGTATCTGGATGATGAAGCGTAAGAAGAGCATTTTTAATTTCCCCATGTACATTACCTCGGTGTAGGAAAGTATCGAGATATTTGTTTTGTTTACTCAGAGCACGATGCGATGCTGGGTACATTTATTTTCGTTGTGGTATTAAGCTAAATACAAATTGCATATATATTATTCCCACAGTTGATTTCCCCTCACCATCTCTGATACCTTGACGGGCGATGGGGACATTGTGGCGAGACCTCGGCCTTACGACACCTGCCCACTCTGACCTCAACGCCCTCCCTTCCATGCCTCACCTCAGCAAAAATAAAGGAAAGGTGGCGCGATGGTTAGCACACTGGACTCGCATTCGGGAGGACGACAGCTCAAATCGCCGGTTCAAACCCGCGTCCAGCCATCCAGATTTAGGTTTTTCTTGATTTCCCTAAATCGCTGTAGGCAACTGGCGGGATGGTTCCTTCGAAAGGGCACGGCCGAATTCCTTCCCCCTCCCTGACACAATCCGAGCTTGCGCTTCGTCTCTAACGATCTCGATGTAGACAGGACGTTAGACCAAATCTTCCTTTCTTCCTTCCTTTGTAAACCATGGTCAGTGTTTGCAATATTTCATTACTTTACCTGCTATAAATCTGTGTAAAAACGGGTGATGACTTTTTTGAGGGTTAGACATTTATTAAATTGAACTTTGTAAATGTTCTGACTTCGTTTTTTAAGTAGGTGATTACTACGCGTTCAATCAAGCGTAAATACGTACGTGAAATTTTGAAGCTAGCAGAAGTAAAATAAAGAGACTGTATCCTCAGCTTTAGCAGATACTGACTGTAGTTTTAAGAGCTGAAGGTTCAAATGCCTCTAAGTACTATGGGACTTAACATCTGAGGTCATCAGTCCCGTAGACTTAGAACTACTTAAACCTAACTAACCTAAGAACATCACACACATCCATGCCCGAGTCAGGATTCGAACTGGCGACCGTAGCAGCCACGTGGTTCCGGAAGAGCTGAAGGGGTCATTAAAGGGAAGATGTAATTTAGAAGTGACTGTTCAAGAGTTGTGTGTTCTCGCCGATGTTATGCAGTCTCTACGTTGAATAAGCAGTAATGAATAGCAAGGAGAAATTGGGAAAGGCAACTTAAGTTCAGGAAGAGAAAGTAAAAACTTTTTTGGGTTGTGGGTAACATTGTAATTCTTTCAGCGTAAGACTTGCAAGAAAAGTGGAGCGGAAATGGATAGTAAGGTGGGAATAAATGGGAGCGTTGGTACTGGGTTGAGAGGTGTGCACAATATGTATGTGACAACTTTGTTACAATAAAAGGACATCTGAAAATCCAAAAACAAGAAATAATCCCCAGATTCCATTCATAATCATCACTCACAATCAGCCCAAACCAATGCCTGAAACAAACGTTAACAATCTTTAAAACATCTTATAAATATATTCCTTTAAAGGATTTCACGACATGCTTTATGCGAGTGTACTAAAGCCTATAAAACGAAATTAATGGTTTAAAGAAACAATGCCAAGGACAATAAATCTATTTTAGAGGAACCCTATTTAATCGTAAGAGGAGCCCAAATGGGCTCTGAGCACTATGGGACTTAACATCTCAGGTCATCAGTCCCATAGAACTTAGAACTACTTAAACCTAACAAACCAAAGGACATCACACATATCCACGCCCGAGGCAGGATTCGAAGCTGCGACCGTAGCGGTCGCTCGGTCCCAGACCGAAGCGCCTTGAACCTCTCGGCCATTACGGTCGGCTGAGGAGTCCAAAATTCGGAATAATTAACAAATTTCTGCAATCAAAAAGGAGCACACACACACACACACACACAACTTCATTTAACAACCCTAAAAATAATAATCACTGTTTGGAGGAAGCCTATCCTAAGCACGAGGCGAACCGAGAACACACAATAAACCACTTAATAAACGTAACACTGTTTTTACTTGGCCCAACAAGTCCCTAAGTTGCCAAAAAGAGCCGCAAGAGTTGAACCTCTCGGCCATTACGGTCGGCTGAGGAGTCCAAAATTCGGAATAATTAACAAATTTCTGCAATCAAAAAGGAGCACACACACACACACACACACAACTTCATTTAACAACCCTAAAAATAATAATCACTGTTTGGAGGAAGCCTATCCTAAGCACGAGGCGAACCGAGAACACACAATAAACCACTTAATAAACGTAACACTGTTTTTACTTGGCCCAACAAGTCCCTAAGTTGCCAAAAAGAGCCGCAAGAGTTGTTTTATTTTACAGGTCCTCCCTTAACACAAACCAAGCAAGATCGGTGTCGACCGAAAGCAGTGTGTCAGCGGCCAGTGTAACGCATGCGTCCAGTTCAGCGTCCGGGCTGATCGCAGACAATGTTTACTCGTTGCTCGCTCGACACGGAAGAAGCTGTACCAGTCGCAACAGTTGAAATCATCAAAGGGGAGCGCCACCCTTCACTGCGGCCAGCGAATGCTCTCCTCTGGCACTGCGCACAACCTGCGTCGGAGTCAAAGGGCGGGAGTTCAAACGACTTCGCCGAGTGAATGAACTGAACCGTAACAGAAAGTAGCAAGGAAAGAGGTTTTAAAATGAACGTAAACAAAGTTAAAACAAGTGTCGTGAATGTGGTTGCATTAGACGACGCAGATAGAATTAGATTAGAAAATGAGGTACGAGAAGTGGTCGATGACTTTCGCTGTTTGGGAAGCAAAAGAACTAAAAGTGGTGAAAATAAAGAGGATATAAAATGCCGAATGACAGTAGCAAATAAAGCGTTGGTGAAAACTACAACTGTGGTAACAGAGAATATAAATTGTGGTGCTGGGAAGTCTTGTGTGAAGATATCTGTGTGGAGTGTTGACTTATATGGAAGTGAAGCGTGGACGATAAGCCATTCACGCAAAAAGAGAGTAGGACCTTTAGGATTGTGATGACGCCGAAGAATACTCAAAATTTGATATCTCCTGTATACCGAAAAGCTTAGAAAATACTGAATCGAGCTGCGGAGAAACGGAATTTCTGCCGCAACTTGATTAAAGGGTTGGGTTAGTAGGACACATCCTGTGGCATCAAGAAATACTCACTTTGGAAAGAATGGGGGGAGGGGTATAAAATGCAGGATATCAATGGTAGAAGGAAGACCAAGGCCTGAATACAGTAAGCAGATTCCAATGGATATAGGCTATAGTAGTAACGTAGATAGGAAGAGGCTTGCACAGGAAATATTATCATGGAGAGCTGCATCGAATCAGCCTTCGGACAGAGGAGTGACAATACATACTCTCCAAACTATCTTGCCTTTGGTGACTCCGTAATAACGCAGTAGTCGCCAAAGTTCTGTTCGTGCCACTCTCAAAAGTATCAGGCCTCTTTCTAGCTAAAAGACAAAAATATACTAGTTGATCAAAAGTATCCTACAAGTTCGTGGCGCCCTCCATCGGTAATGCTGGATTTCAATATTGTGTTGGCCCACCCTTAGCTTCCACTCTGGCAAGCATACGTACAATTATGTGCTGGAAGGTTTCTTGGGGAATGGCAGCCCGTTCTTCAAGCAGTGCTGCATTGAGGAGAGGTATCGTTGTCGGTCGGTGAGGCCTGGCGCGAAGTCAGAGTTCCAAAACATCCCAAAGGTGTTCTATAGGATTCAGGTCAGGACTCTGTGCAGCCAGTCCATTACAGGAATGGTGTTGGTGTGTAACCACTCCGCCATACGCTATGCATTATGAACAGGTGCTCGATCGTGTTGAAAGATGCAATCGCCATCCCCGAATTGCTCTTCAACAGTGGGAAACAAGAAGGTGCTTAAAACATCAACGTAGGCCTGCGCTATGATAGTGCCACGCAAAACTACAAGGGCTGCAAGCCCCCTCCATGAAAAACAAGACCACATCATAACACCACCGCCTCCGATTTTACTGTGACACTACACACGCTGGCAGATGGCGTTCAACGGGAATTTGCCATACCCACACATCGCCACATTGTATATCGTGATTCTTCACTCCACATAACGATTTTCCACTGTTCAATCGTCCAATGTTTACGCTGCTTGCACCAAGCGAGGCGTCGGTTGTTATTTACGGGCGCAATGTGTGGCTTACGAGCAGCCGCTCGACCCGGAAATCCAAGTTTTCTCACCTTCCGCCTAACTGTCATAGTACTTGCAGTGGATCTCCTGATGCAGTTTGGAATTCCTGTCTGATGCTCTGGACAGATTTAACACATTACGAGTCTCTTCAACTGTCGGCGGTATCTGTCAGTCAACAGACGAGGTAGGCCTGTACGCTTTTGTGCTGTACTTGTCCCTTCACGTATCGACTTCACTACCCCATAGGAAACCTGGGGATGTTTAGGAGTGTGGAAATCTCGCGTACAGTCCTATGACGCAAGTGACACCCAATCATATGACCACGTTCGAAGTCCGTGAGTTCCGCGGAGCGCCCCATTCTGCTTTCTCGCGATTTCTAATTACTACTGACGTCGCTGATGTGGAGCATCTGGCAGCAGGTGGCAGCACAATGCACCTAGTATAAAAAACGCATGTTTTTTGGGGGTGTCCGGATACCTTTGATCTCATAGTGTATATGTAGGTATATATCACACGTGGACTATCGGAAGCGAGTTATGTGGCGCAGAGACAACATAGTGGACTCTTGTTAAGGAGAACAGCGGTTCAAATCTCCGGCGGGTCATCCCGGTTCAGATTTTTCTCGTTGTCCTTCAACTACTTAAGGCAAATGTTGGCTAACCTGCTTTGGAAGGGCACCGGCGATGTCCGTCTCCGTCCTTTCCCAGTCATATCTTGCGATCTGATGACCTCTCCGTAGACGGAAAGTTAAACACTTCGTTTCGGTTTTGCAGCTCGACTATATCGAGGCAATTATCTGCAGTGTGTATGGTAATTGTATTACCCACAGCCGATACCACATATGCAATGTTCTTAGTTAGATCACTTGGGTAATCTAAAATATTCGTAACTTTCTTTCCATTCCTATTGACGCCCACATTCAGTTTTTCGGTGATTCTGTAACGGCTTGGTTCTCTGTTCCGAGTTAACTGAGTCGAAAAGCTCTGATATGTTTGTAACTTAGAGATCCAAGATGTGCTCTCAAGAGTCAGCTGCTTGATTAACTGGTCATTTTATTTAGGTACAGGGAATTTAGAAGAATTTAACTTGATTTCCTGTCTCGACTATCCACTCTAATCACGTCGGTCTCCCAGTCTACAAAAGTTGACATCACTTCCTAATACTAAAGTAGGAGCAGGACATTATGCTCAACCTTTTCAGACTTTTACCTGGAAGAGACTGTCAATAATGCTCCTGAGGCAGAGGTCTATAAAATCTTCCGCCTTTCAGACTGATCTTCACCCAAATTATTTCGTATTCGATATTTGTATTAAGCATATTTTATCGCACCATTTTTGACTGTATCACCTATTCATTACCGTGTCTAGCCTATATGTGTTACATAAATTCTAGTCGGAATTTAAAATTTCATTGCCATTAATATTTCGTTTCAGCCAGCTCTGTGTTCAACATAGTATGTGGGGATTATTAGAGGAATTTTTAGAGTTTATAGAGGAAACTATTTCTGGGACCTTACCACGAATGCACCTGCAGTTAACCAGTTAACTAGTAGTATATCAACATTTCCTTTCTCCGGTACGATGTGACGAATGCAGCACTCTGTAACGAAAGGTGCTAATATTCTTTCCTCTCTGAAATCAGAACGTAACTTACGGAGTTGTTGAGGAATTCCCAGTATGGGTTTGCAAGAAGACATACATTTTGTTCCCCTTTGAAACTTGCTAAGAACGGCCAATGCAACGCATTGCCTGGGACACCACCGTGCTCAACGACCTCAGCAGATACAATACCGTAGCAGACGTAACAGAAGTCGATCAGTGGATTCAGAGATAAGAGCAAAGGCTGCTAGTGGGTAAACGACATAGAACAGAGTCCGTGGATGTTGGCAAATATGACAGACAATTTTCATCCTGTATCTCGACAACCCACATCTGCTCGCCTCGTCCACCCCACTACAGCAGTAACCGCATCTTCCGAATGGTGCAAATCTTACTCCATAATTCTACAGCCGATAGTGGAGGTCGATAAATACACATGGAAATTGAACACAGAATAGTCGTATCTTCTGGTTCAAGCCATCCACTCGGTTCCAAAATAGGGGAACGCTACTGGTCCTGGAAAGTATGTTCAAAAGTACTTCTTCGAACCCGCGCAAAGCTATCTGAGCATCCGTTCGCCTGTAGGATGGACTTTGAACTCAGGCTGCAGGCGCCGTCCCCGCCGATATGAGACACTATTTGCAGCCTGCTGCGCCAAGTAAGCTCAATCGAAGCGGGAAAGCCACCTACAGCTCCGACCAGAGCCTCCTGTATCAAACAGAGTGTATACGGCTTTTTCTTCTGGACATGTCTGTTACTGTCGTAAGACACCCCGTCGTCCGCAAACGTTGTTGATGTGACCTAACAAGAACGACCCAGCGAGGTGGCGCAGTGGTTAGCACACGGGACTCGCAATCGGGAGGACGACGGTTCAATCCTTTCTCCGGCCATCCTGATTTTCGTTTTCAGTGATTTCCCTCAATCCTTTCCGTCAAATGCCGGAATGGTTCCTTTGAAATGGCACGGCCGACTTTCATCCCCATCCCTCCCTAACCCGAGCTTGTGCTCCGTCTCTAATGACCTCGTTGTCGACGGGAAGTTAAACACTAATCTCCTCTTCATAACAAGAACGTTAGCGAAAGGACACATTGAAAGGTGCTAGTTGTAGGACTAGGTAACTATATATATGTACAAGTTGGTCCATTGATAGTGACCGGGCCAAATATCTCACGAAATAAGCATCAAACGAAAAAACTACAAAGAACGAAACTCGTCTAGCTCGAAGGGGGAAACCAGATGGCGCTATGGTTGACCCGCTAGATGGCACTGCCTCAAGTCAAACGGATATCAACTGCGTTTTTTCAATTTAGGAACCCCCATTTTTATTACATATTCGTGTAGTACGTAAAGAAATATCAACGTATATGTTGGACCACTTTTTTCGCTTTGTGATTGATGGCGCTGTAATAGTTACAAACGTGTAAGTACGTGGTATCACATAACATTCCACCAGTGCGGACGGTATTTGCTTCGTGATACATTACCCGTCTTAAAATGGACCATTTACCAATCGCGGAGAAGGTCGATATCGTGTTGATGTATGGCTATTGTGATCAAAATGCCCAACGGGCGTGTGCTATGTATGCTGCTCGGTATTCTGGACGACATCATCCAAGTGTTCGGACCGTTCGCTGGATAGTTACGTTATTTAAGGAAACAGGAAGTGTTCAGCCACATGTGAAACGTCAACCACGACCTGCAACAAATGATAATGCTCAAGTAGGTGTTTTAGCTGCTGTTGCGGCTAATCCGCACATCAGTAGCAGACAAATTACACGAGAATCGGGAATCTCAAAAACGTCGGTATTTCGAATGCTACATCAACATCGATAGACCTGTACCATATTTCTGTGCACCAGGAATTGCATGGCGACGACTTTGAACGTTGTGTACAGTTCTGCCACTGGGCACAAGAGAAATTACGGAACGATGAGAGATTTTTAGCACGCGTTCTATTTAGCTACGAAACGTCATTGACCAACAGCGGTAACGTAAACCGGCATAATACGCACTATTGGGCAACGGAAAATCCACGATTGCTGCGACAACTGGAACGTCAGCGACCTTGGCGGGTTAACGTATGGTGCGGCATTATGGGAGGAAGGATAATTGGCCCCCATTTTATCGATGGCAATCTAAATGGTACAATGTATGCCGATTTTCTACGTAATGTTCTTCCGATGTTACTACAAGATGTTTCACTGCATGACAGAATGGCGATGTACTTCCAACATGATGGATGTCCGGCACATAGCTCGCGTGCGGTTGAAGCGGTGTTGAATAGCATATTTCATGACAGGTGGATTGGTCGTCGAAGGATCATACCATGGCCTGCACGTTCACCGGATCTGACGTCCCCGGATTTCTTTCTGTGGGGAATGTTAAAGGATATTTGTTATTGTGATTCACCGACAACGTCTGACAACATGCGTCAGCGCATTGTCAATGCATGTGCGAACATTACGGAGCAAGCACAGCACAGCAAAGCTGTGTCATATGTGAGTGGGATACTCGGAACAGTGATTCTCAGTACAGACAAAAAATCTGGCCTCTTCGAAAATGGAAACTGGTACCTGATCAATTGCTCCTCCATTTAACTTCAACCGTGGCTTAATGAAGCAATTTTTTGGGTGAATGGATAAAACTGGAAGACGATTTGTGTACCTCTCAAATAAATTTCCTCATCTTACGCCAGCAAAGATAAAAGAGGGTATGTTTGTTGGCCCCCAGATTAGCAAAATTCAGCATGACGCAAATTATAAAGAAACCCTGACGATAGAAGAAAAACAAGCATTGATATGTTTTAAGAATGTCACAAAGAATTTTCTGGGAAATCGAAGAGCCCATAACTACAAATAATTGGTAAGTGAGTGCTTCTTGCATACCAAAAATCGTGATGCAACGTGCCCCTCCAAGTGCATTTCATGCATCCTCTTTTGGATCATTTCCCAGAAAACTGCAGCGACTTGTCTGATGAACCGGGAGAAAGGTTCCATAAGGACATCACGACCTTAAAACATGGGTACGAAGGTACCTACCATGCTGGCTGATTATTGCTGAAATATAATTCGAGACTGCGAGGACAGTCACCATGAAAGGTAGAAATAAAAATGTAGATGATTTAATGTATAAAGTATGATATAATATATAAAGTGTAATGGTGGGAAAAAATACATTTTTTGACTAGGTTTTTAATTGTTAAGCTCTGTACGATGGTGGATGTATTGAGTCTTTCCTTCACTAGTTGAAATATGTCTTCAAAAACGTTTAGAAATACCTAATCCTCACAGAGA
This sequence comes from Schistocerca nitens, assembly GCF_023898315.1. Lineage (NCBI taxonomy): Eukaryota > Metazoa > Arthropoda > Insecta > Orthoptera > Acrididae > Schistocerca > Schistocerca nitens. Next base: position 411,726,806 of record NC_064620.1, read on the forward strand.
TTGTTTCTGCAATTTGTTCCCATTTAGTAAAGTCACACTGTATATAAATGACACAGTGGATAATCTCAGTTTCTGTTGAGGGGAGCTAAGGCTAAAATTAAAAGAATAGTTAACCATGCACTGGATACATATGTATCCAGTAGAACAGTTCATAATGGGAGGGACCCTCCATAGAATGCAGTCACTGTAAAGAAACTTCTTAAGAAACAGAGACTACTGCATAATAAGTGTAAAACAAAGCACAGTGCTATAGTTAGAGAGATGATGACTAACTGAGACACGTGGGCTGTCAAAGAGAGCAATGTGTGAAGCCTTCAATGAATAACGTAGGAGAATACTTGCAAATGATCTTTCACTAAACCCAAAAAGTTCTAGTCGTGCGTAATGGCTGTTAGTAGCACCACAGTTTGTGTCCAGTCACTCGTGAATGAGATAGGAATTGAAAACTGGGGGCAGCAAAGCAAAAGCTAATGCTTAACCCCGTTTTCAAATATTCCTTCGCCAAGGGAAACCCAGGAGAATTGCTCCAATTTAATCAATTGAAAAGATGACTGAGATAAATGTATCAATGCTGTTGAGAAACTGCTGAAACAGTTAAAATTGATCAAAGCTCCAGGGCCCAATCGAATACCTGTCAGATTGTACACTGAATCCCTCGAACAAGAAACTGTGGCCAGTAATAGAAAGAATGACCAGGTCACACTAGTTTACAAGACGGGCAGTAGTAGTGCTCCGCAAAAACTATCGTCCATTATCCTTGACATCGATTTGTTGTAGAATTCTAGAACATATTCTAAGGTCAAACATAATGAGGTATCTCGAAAGGAATGTGTGGTGTCACCGCTAGACACCACACTTGCTAGGTGGTAACTTAAATCGGCCGCGGTCCTGTAGTACATGTCGGACCCGCGTGTCGCCACTGTGTAATCGCAATCCTAGCGCCACCACATGGCAGGTCACAATACACGGACTAGACCTCGCCCCAGTTGTACGGACGACATAGCTTGCGACCAGACCTACCAAGTCTTCCTCTCATTTGCCGAGAGACTGATAGAATAGCCTTCAGCTTATTCCATAGCTACTACCTAGCAAGGCGCCATGTGTATCAGTGCTTATAGCTTACTACTATTCAAGAGATGTATTCCAACAAGAGAATAAAGTTAAGTATATTATTCCAGCTACGTACTGTTCTTCTTATTCATTAATAAGTCTCATGTTCCAGTACTTCACGCCCGTCTGCGTTAGTTTAGCGTGCACTTTCAGCCACTTCGATCTACAAGGTGTTGGCCCAGCTGCCGACACATCACATGGCGACGAGAGAAAGTGTTTTTTCTGCTTTGGACTGATTTGTTCTTTTTCCCTTTTTGTGCTCTGATTTGCTTGTGTCATGGCTTCGCCACAATCTCCAGATGTACTGTCCGAATTTTTTCGCTTGCAGAATCAGCAGACGCAGGCGTTATTGGAAGCCCTTGGACAGCTCGTCCAGGGTCAACGTGCGCTGCAAACCGATGCGGCAGCCGCCGCTTCATCGCTACCGCAGCCACACAACGCTGTCGCACCGCCATTTAGGCCCTTTGAGGCCGAGTGCGAAACCTGGACTGAGTGGGCCAGCCAGTTCCAGTTTCATCTCGCCGCGTACAGAATACAAGGTAAAGAGCGGCAGCCGTTTTTGCTTTCTTGTGTCGGTGTGTCTACCTACCGTGTGATAGTGAAATTGTTTCCCCGACGCGACGTAGCAACTCTGTCCTACGAAGAAATTTTGTCTGCTTTAGATGCCTATTTCAAAGAAACAGTCAATGTAGTTGCAAAACGGTATACGTTCTTTCGTACAAAACGTACGGCCGGTCAGACTAATAGGGAGTGGGTTGCAACTTTGCAATGACTTACTAGGGAGTGCGCCTTTGAATGTGAATGTGGCCTCCCATATTCAGATACTATGGTGCGTGATGCAATAGCACAGAACGTTTCTGATGTTCGCATACGGGAACAGATTTTGAAACTCGTAAATCCCTCCCTTCAACAAGTGATAGACATATTGGATAGGCAAGACACACTTGACTTTGCTCAGGACTCATTTGAAACTTCGCCAGCAGTGTGTCACATTAATCGGCCCGCCGGGCCCGCTGCACGGGACGCTAAGCGGCCCTCGCGCCTGTCGCAGCCTCGCTCGCAAACACGTGCGCCGCGTAAGCAAGCAACTGCAGTGAAATCATGCCCGCGGTGTGCAACTAGACATTCGCGTGAAAATTGCCCGTCACGCCAAGCTATTTGCTTTTACTGTCAAAAGAAGGGACATGTTCAAAGTGTTTGCCAGAAAAAGCTTAGATCAGACAATCGCAATAATTCCAGGCCTTTTGCTTCGCGCCGGAATCGAACCCAGGACAATCAGGCTCGTGGACCTTCGCCCATGGACATTAATGTAGTTCATTCCCACCCGTCCAGTGACACTTTAGCTAACAGTGACTGTGTTCGTCCCACCCAAAGTGTGTGTCGACGTCGCAGGAAATCCCGTAAAGTCGCAAGTGCTTCTGTACCTGTATCAGTTCAATTTGCACGTGACAGTCGTTCTTGTCGTCAGCAGGACAATAAACTTTTTGTGGACTTAGACTTTGAAGGCAAAGTGATCCCATTCCAGCTCGATACCGGAGCTGCAGTTTCATTGCTCAATCACGACACGTACAAACAACTGGGCAAACCGCCATTGCGTGCCGCAAATGTTAAGTTACATAGTTACTCAGGACAGCATATACCTGTGTTAGGACAGTGCAGCCTTATTGCAACATACAAGGGACAAACAAAACTTGTATCATTTTACGTTCTTCGTTCTTCTAGTGCAGTGAACTTGTTTGGTTTAGATTTGTTTCAATTGTTTAATTTGTCTATAGTAAATCAGGTCCTATCAGTGAATCAGACTGTGCCTTCCGCCAGTGTTTCTAGTCTTTGTGAAGAATTTGCAGACATTTTTGCACCGGGCCTTGGTTGCGCTAAGAACTATGCAGCACATTTGGAATTGAAAGACAACGCGCAACCGAAATTTTTCAGAGCGCGCAATGTTCCCCACGCATTGCGTGATGAGGTCTCCAGAACATTACACGATTTAGAATCTCAAGGTGTAATTGAACGTGTGCAGGCTTCTCTCTGGGCCTCACCCTTAGTAATTTTGCCAAAACCTTCCGGAAAACTGAGACTTTGTGTGGACTTCAAGGCAACTGTGAATCCACAACTTGTGACTGCTACTTTTCCTTTGCCCCGCCCGGAAGATCTTTTTGACAAACTGTGCCCGGGAACATATTTTTCAAAGTTGGACCTCGCTGATGCGTACTTGCAGATACCTGTGGACGAAGACTCCCAGCGCGTCTTGGTGGTAAACACGCATCTTGGCTTGTATCGCTTCAAAAGACTGCCATTCGGATGTGCATCCGCCCCTGCTTTGTTTCAGCAATATTTACAAACTATTTGTGCGTCGGTCCCTACTGCTGCGAACTATCTGGACGATATTGTGATCTCAGGACAGACAGAAGCAGAACATTTGCAAAATCTCCGAACATTATTTCAGGTATTGCGTCAGAATGGTCTTCCCTTGAGAAAGGACAAATGTGTGTTCTTTGCTCGGGACTTGCCCTACCTGGGGCATGTCATAAATGCCCAAGGTATACATCCGAGTCCAGAGCACCTCCGTGCCATACAGGACTTACCTGCTCCGCAGAATTTGAAACAGCTACAGAGTGTGTTGGGTAAAATAAATTATTATCATAAATTTTTGCGCAATGCTTCTTCCATTTCAGCTCCGCTTCATCGCTTACGCCGTAAAGGTGTTCCGTTCGTCTGGACGACGGAATGCGAACGCGCCTTTCGCCAGTTGAAATCGGCGTTACTTTCAAATACTTGCCTTACGCCATTCGATCCCCGAAAACCCCTTTTGTTGATGGTAGATGCATCGGATTTCGGGATCGGTGCTGTGCTTGCGCCCAAAGATGGCTCGCATGATCGCCCTATTGCCTTTGCGTCCAAATTGCTCTCATCTGCGCAAAGAAATTATTCACAGATAGAGAAAGAAGCTTTAGCTCTCGTGTTTGGTGTTACCAAGTTCCATGACTTCTTGTATGGTCGTCACTTTACCATCATCACAGACCACAAACCGTTGACATCGCTTTTTCATCCGCACAAGCCTGTACCTCCACGTACAGCGCAGAAATTCATTCGCTGGTCACTTTTTCTCTCGCAGTACCGCTACGATATTTTGTATCGGTCCACTGCTAAGCACGGAAACGCTGATGCGTTGTCCCGTTTGCCTGTTGCTGAGGATAGAGCATTCGATTCTTCCGAACTTGCTTGCATGTTCATTGATTCGGAAACCGATGACGTGGTCGAATCGTTTCCGATTGATTTTCGTCGTGTAGCTACAGCCACAGCTGCTGATCCTGTCCTTGCTACTGTTTTGCGTTTTGTTGCTACGCAATGGCCCTTGTCAAAGTCACGGATCGAGGATCCTTTGGTTCGCCGTTTTTTTGCTCACAAGGAGAGACTTTTTGTACGACGTGGTGTTTTGTTGTTGCGTTCCGATAATGATCAGTCCCGAGTCGTGGTCCCACGTTCGTTACAGTCCTCTGTCTTAAAGCTTCTTCACCAAGGACATTGGGGTATAGTGCGAACGAAACAGCTTGCTCGTCAGCACTGTACTTGGTTCGGAATCGATGCTGCGATTACGAATATGTGCTCCTCTTGCGTGGCGTGTGCAGAACAACAATCCGCACCGCCGCGGAAATTCTTTGCATGGCCGAAAGCCACTTCCCCTTGGCAACGCTTGCACATAGATTTTGCTGGTCCGTTCTGGAATGCTCGATGGTTGGTTGTGGTCGATGCTTTCAGTAATTTTCCTTTTGTTGTCCGGATGTCTTCCACGACGTCTTCTGCCACAATCCAAGCCTTGTCTGCTATCTTTTGCATTGAAGGTCTTCCGCAGACTCTTGTTTCCGACAATGGCCCACAATTCATGTCCGCAGAATTTCAGTCATTCTGCAAGGCCAATGGTATTCAACATCTGACGTCCGCGCCGTTTTCGCCTCAGTCAAACGGTGCCGCTGAACGATTGGTCCGGACTTTCAAGTCACAGATGTTGAAATTGAAAGAATCGCATTCTCGGGAGGACGCTTTGTTGCTCTTTTTGTCTTCGTATCGCTCTCAGCCCCGCGATGGTCGCTCGCCGGCTGAATTGCTCCATGGTCGATCTCATCGCACCCTGATGTCTTTGCTACATCCGCCGCATCAGGTTCCTGTGCAGCGGCAGGCTCCTGCTTTTGCTCTTGGCGACGTTGTCTATTATCGCAATTATCGCGGTTCACGGCGTTGGCTCGCAGGGCGCATTCTTCGCTGCCTCGGCCGCGCGATGTATTTGGTTTTGGGGGCCTCTCGTGAGGTGCGTCGGCATCTCAATCAGCTGCGCCTCTGTCGTCGCCTGGGTTCTGCCGCTCCCCGTCTGCTTTCAGCGACGGAGCCGTCAGGTCAGCGCCTTGGGGACCCATCTACTGGCTCGCCTCATCCCCAGGTGTTGCCGACGCTGCCTTCCATTTTGCCCCATGGCGTCGCGCCGCCGCCGCAGCCGCCGCCGGCGCCGCCCGCAGTGGACGCGTCGCTGCAACCGCCTGGCGCCTCCCTGGGTCACGCGCCGCCGCTCGCTTCCCGTGACCAGCCGTCCTCCGCCATGGACCTCTTGCCCGCTCCGGACCAGATGTCGTCTTCGCCCGTCGGGTGCTCCGACCACATGGAGGTCGACCCTTCTGTCTCATTACGTGCGCATACACCTCATGTTGACGTGCACCCTGGACTAGGTTTGCAGGCGTTTCCTAGCTCCCCTCGGACCGAATGGCCGGGTGCGGGTGGCACAGCCTCGCCTGTTGTTAGGCTCCCCACCTCATCGCATACGTCAACATGGGGTCCTCCCCACGGCGGGCGGAAGCCTTATCTCACGACCGTTCGCCGATTTGCGGGGGAGGAATGTGGTGTCACCGCTAGACACCACACTTGCTAGGTGGTAACTTAAATCGGCCGCGGTCCTGTAGTACATGTCGGACCCGCGTGTCGCCACTGTGTAATCGCAATCCTAGCGCCAGCCGGCCGAAGTGGCCGTGCGGTTAAAGGCGCTGCAGTCTGGAACCGCAAGACCACTACGGTCGCAGGTTCGAATCCTGCCTCGGGCATGGATGTTTGTGATGTCCTTAGGTTAGTTAGGTTTAACTAGTTCTAAGTTCTAGGGGACTAATGACCTCAGCAGTTGAGTCCCATAGTGCTCAGAGCCATTTGAACCAATCCTAGCGCCACCACATGGCAGGTCACAATACACGGACTAGACCTCGCCCCAGTTGTACGGACGACATAGCTTGCGACCAGACCTACCAAGTCTTCCTCTCATTTGCCGAGAGACTGATAGAATAGCCTTCAGCTTATTCCATAGCTACTACCTAGCAAGGCGCCATGTGTATCAGTGCTTATAGCTTACTACTATTCAAGAGATGTATTCCAACAAGAGAATAAAGTTAAGTATATTATTCCAGCTACGTACTGTTCTTCTTATTCATTAATAAGTCTCATGTTCCAGTACTTCACGCCCGTCTGCGTTAGTTTAGCGTGCACTTTCAGCCACTTCGATCTACAAGGTGTTGGCCCAGCTGCCGACACATCAGAATGTTCTCCTCCATGCCAACCGTCATGGATTCCGAAAACATCAATCGTAGAAAAGCCAACTCTTTTCTTTTCTCGCATGACGTGCTGAAAGTTTTGAATGAAGGCAGTCAGGTAGACGCCGTATTTCGTGATTTATGAAAAGCGTTTCTCTCAGTACCACATCTACGCTTATTGTCAAGTGTGCGATCATATGGGGTATCAAGCGAAATTTGTAATTGGTTTGATGATTTTTTGGTAGGAAGGATGTAGCATTGAAAGATTGTAACTGTAATTTGCTTTGCTGAATTGGGTAAGATTGTGACTTGAATTTGGTATGCTGAGATCGGGTGCTAATTAGACCATGAAAGCGGGTTACAAGCCGTTGAGCTGTCTGGGGAGAGGTTAACCGTGCGTTTACTGGGCCACTGTTTCACGACTGGGTAACTAGTCTAGGTTTACCACATTACCAATCAGACTATCATTGATTATAATCTTTTTACAGTCATACAACAACCGGTAATATATCTATATAAAAGGAGAATTTAAATAAAAAGAAAGAAATCAGTTTATATTTGCAAATTTATTTTAGAGATTGTTCATTGAAATTTCAGCATATTATACGTGAGTTATACTTGAGCTGGTGCCTTATTTACGATTGTGAAAGTGTGAAATTGGAATATTACGGAACACATAAAATATGGAGTCAAGATTGGGAGACTGGATACAACACTGCATTCATAAAACAACACACAAAGAACATTGAAACACATGCAACAGAAAGTTAACCACAACCAATAGATTCAAATTTTCAGTTAAAGAAATTATTTTCGTAGCACAATCCTGTCCGTCTTGTAATTACCCTTCACGTGGTCAACTTGGTTTACAGAAAGCGTATAACTCCGCAATAATTTTGATAATAAAAATAAATTAGATCAAAAAGCAAATTACAAAACAAAAACCTCGAACTGGTTACTAACGTCTTACTATTAACCTGATGGGTCAAACAGTTATATAAGCACGTGGTACTGGTCTCACAAAGTACACGCCACGTGGGTTGAACATAAAGAAAAGTTGGTATATTCAAAATCTTTTCAAGACGATACGTTATAATCACACAAGCATTTGCATTTAAGATTGATCTTACTTAGAGTTACTGACCAACACGTGGTTCCACTTTACTCACAAAGTAGTAACAAAGCAACTACCGCAAATTAATCTGAACTGGACACGAGAATCACACTCCGCTGCAATTAAAGATAACCTTAGCTATTTTAAAGCTAACCCGAAATAAAATGATTAAATTCTCAGTTAAGCTGAACTTAACAAATCCATTGTCCTATGGACTTAACAGACACGCGCTTAGTCGGAGATCTTACCACTTCAGACGCTCGCTACCGCCAGACTGCTACTGCTGGACTGCCCTGCGCTACTACTGGACTCCAAGTGCCGACTACCACTGAACTACCCAGCGTGCTCCTGAGAGTCGCTCACAAAGACAAACGGAAGGCGCCAGAGGGGCAGCTTCCTATACCAACATGACAGGGGACGGACCGGACCATACTAAGAATGGAAACCTCTCTGCTTTTAGGAACCGTAGCTACCTGTTTCAACGTTGGTCCTACTGTTCTCTAGCAGACAGCCTTGTCTGCTACCCTCAAGCATGCAGCTACAAACACATTTGATCATTCATCCTCTCACACAGAAGGGAAGGGGGATGACAGTATCTTATCATACACAGTATATAAAAGAAAGCGGATGTAGGTTCCGTATGAGACTGTGTGACATGACAGTATCTTATCATACACAGTATATAAAAGAAAGCGGATGTAGGTTCCGTATGAGACTGTGTGACATGAATTACATATAAGAATTACATATAAACTGTGCTTTAAAGTGTAGTAGTGTGAGAGATCGTTCTTGTTTACGTGTAAAAGTAACACGTTCCACTACTCAGTCTCCTCCCAGATAGTCAGAAACGCCACAGTAAATTTAGAAGAGGAATTTATTCCATAAAAGACAACAAATTTGAGAAATTAAACATGAAAGGAATCCACAGAGACCTTTCATAACCCCAACGCTCCGGGAAAAGACTGTGCAGGGAATTTTCTGGCCATGCTAGGACATTCCCAAGCAGGCTTCTCACACCCTACTTAAACCAAAAGTGTAAAGAAAAAAGGCAAAAGGTCACCAGCTACTTGCTAAAACACAATAATTTCAAACATCTTTACAATCTACCAATTTCAAAGAGAGAAAAATAAAAACACACAATCTGTGACACCTATTTAAAAGATCATGTAGACCTAAATCGGTCAGCAAGTAAAAACAATGGTTCCTGTGTCATTAATATGAAAACAATTTCTGGTTGTTACCCTTATGGAGTTCACCAGTATTTGCTCATTGCAAGAGCCAACTGATCACAGGCAAATTTATGACTGTTTATTAACAGGCAAAATTTATGAAAATAGCAAAGGTGCCACAGCAATTAAAAAAAAGAACATCAAATAACATCAGTATCATAAAGTAGAACATTACAATGCACAATTCGCAAAAGGCAAAAAATCGACAAAAAAAAACATGTTTTACTAAGTGGTTATCGCAAAAAAATTCTATATCTTATAAAACTAATAATCTGTAGGATTAACCTAACTATGTGGCACTAATTTAATCACTCTACAATATTTCAGTTAGTTAGCAAACAATGAGCACTGTGTCATTATACTGAAAGTACAATAATTGTGTGATTGTTACCCTTAAGGGGTTCCTCACAATAAATATGCCCCATGCAAAGGCTAATCGATCACAGCCCAATGAGAATGAATAGCAATCTGACTGATAAAGGAAGCAGTGCCACAGCAATGAATTTACCAAACAAAATAACACAAATCTAATAGCTAACACAAGAACAAACATTGATCAATAAAACAGTACAACAGTCAACATCTAAAACAAAACACCAATAAATAAAACACCTGCAAAATGCAAGAGTCAAAGTTTCAAAACAAAACAAAAATATAGAACACCTGCAAAATACAAGAGTCAGAGTTTAATAAACATCAATAAATCGAGTCCCTGCAAAACACACGAGTCAAAGTTTCTGTGACAGAAACACACGTATATGCATTGAACTAAGAACCGTATAATCACTGTTCACTTATACACTCACTAGTTCCACTGTTCCGTGGCACAATATAAGGGGAGGGGAAGGGGGTTCGTCGCCGCAGCTGTCAGTAGGGATTTTTGTCCATCTGTTGCGTGCGATCCCGCCGTCTCTGCCCTCTCATGAAGTTTCTCTTGTGTCACGTACATCTCGATTTTGTTCCATGTTTGTATTGTCAAATTCGTGTGGTATCCTCTATTGACATGCCAGGTTGATATTCCTGGGCAAGGATGACACTTCAATGGCTCTTCTTCGTGTCACCCTTAGCGACCAGAGAACATCTAACCATGAATTACTGTCGCTTGACAGTAGGCATCCGTCAGGAAATGTCGATAGGCGTCGTTGACGTCTGCAAGTTTCTTTGGACAGTACCTGTCAAAAGGCTCCACGCCCTTTGTGTTGTTACACCGCAGCCGTCTCGTCACGGTCGCGTGCGTGAGGTGCGTTGCCAGGAGATGGATTTCCGCGCGGTGGACCGCTCGCCCATCTCAGGTCATTCCCTTCAGCTAGGGTCGCGCGGGGCGGCCGCCCATTAGCTGCAGGTATAAGGAAAGTGTTTGCGGCGTCCCATCCTTCTTTTGTTGTCGGCCGCGCTCCCAAAGTGGCCTGGCTGACAGCGTGTCCCGCTGGGAAACCCGCCAGTTTACAACTAGTCTGGCTGCTCCCGCTGTCTCTTAAGAGTTTTGCCGGTTCGCTTTCACGTTCTCAACTGCATTCACAGAAATTTTTCATCATCCTTATGTGATTACACAATGTCATACATAATATCACTTAGTATTGTCTTTCACAATTTTTAAGAACAAAGTTAGCTGAATCGACAATATAAAATTAAAAGTTAAATGACTTGACAATATAAAAAATAAAAGTGAAATGACTTTACAATGTAAAAAAATAAAAATTAAATGAACTGACAATATAATATTTAAATTCACATCACTAATGTGGTTCACTTGTGTTTTAATAAATCAAATGCCACTTATTAATTCACTAAAATGAATAGGGTTATGCCTTGCGCAAGTATAGGTTAGGAGAGCATGGGGTTCACATGTTATTTACACACACACATGCACACCTGTTGTCTATTCTACAAACTAACTACCCATAAACATGCATTACTCAAAATTCTACTTCTATCCACTACTAATTAATCCCACAAGCCACTTCAATGCTACTTCAACAAAGTGTTTACACCACTACAGAAATGTTCTAATTCGCCCTCTTCTTGACGCTCGCGGCATACGTCTTGTCACATGATAAATGGAGAAACCTTCCTTAAACATACACAGTAAAAAGAACAATGGTTATTTACACACAAAAACATTTATACCAGTTCGCACACCTGAAAAGAGACTCGCAATTATACATTTATCATACTCATATATTCACACATAACACAGTAAGAAAATTTCATCTAAAATTACGTTATTACAAGAATTAATCACACAGATGGCTCTGAGAAGGTTAAATTATTTGCATTATACAGGTTATATTACATTTTCTTACCCATTTTGCCTCGATTTCGTTCCTTCTTTACGTTACCTTTCGCTTTCAAATCAGTTATTTCGCCTGTGGTGGTTATTCTGGATTCATTTCCCATGAATGGCAAAATTGTGGTCACCTCTATTCTGTAAAAACAGTTTCATCTTTACATATTTGAACTTACAACAGACACAAAAGACCCGAATCCTCCTGTGGTTTAAATGACAAATGTTTTGCTTCATCCTTATTACCTTAAACCAAGCTTTCCTTCGTTCCCATAATCAAAATTATTTAATCATCCTCTACCTTCAAGAGGGAAATTTCCTCAGTACAAATCCTATAGGCTGCAGTGCATCCCGCACCAGCGAAAACAGTAGGCTGTAATGCTCACAGCATCAGCAAAACACATAAACGTCGCTTTTCTAGGACAAGTATTAACGCAGAATAATTTTTCAGGCTTTGGCTCAACATCAATCAAGACTACAAAAAGGATCCATGTTTCCGTTCCATTCTCCATATGCTGAAAAACTGCTCGTATTTGACTACCACAATAATATTTCAGAGCCACGTAAATTACACAAACCACAATTCTTCTTTCACCTTGAACGGAATCAATATACTTACGAAATCCACAGACAGCACTCTACGTACTCAGCTATAAAGAACAAAAAAGACATATATCATCAATATTAACATATCATCGCATATTGGGAAGCCAATGGTTAAACAATCGTATTATCGCATCCTGTTTTCACGATTCCAGATTTACTCATTCCTTTCTCAGAGTTCTCCTATCTTAAAATATTCATACAGCACGCATACTATAGTAAGAGATCCTCATTTACACTGACAGATATAGAATAGTAATAGATAGATAGTAGCACTGAAAACAGAAAATCGGAAACACGGCTACTAACAGCTGGGGACCTGGGTTTGCCAGACCCATAATATCCACAGATCGGATATTCCCCTGAGTTTTTGCAATTTCAGCAACGATCTTGCTTCTCTCAGGAGCGACTCTTTTCAATTGACACAAAAAAAAGCATTTCACTTGTTCACAAGGAAACCTTTTATCTTTACGTTTGAATCAAACTAAATCCTAATTGCACAAGGAAAGAAAACAAATTAACAACATCACTTCAATCAATCACATAAAAATATCTTTATCATTATTTTTACTAACATATTATTCAAAATTCATACGCCACAAATTTAAACTAATCAATTCATTCTCCTCTCTATAAATCCTATGTACTCATTTGCCATGTCGCTCATTTGTTCCGATTGGCGCCTTCTGGGCTGATCATTTGTCATTGCCGGTTTCGTTCATTCCCATTTGTTGGATTATGTCTGGGGTTGGCCGGCCGAATTTCGACATCATGTGGGGCTCCGCCTACAATTCTACTCCCACCGTGTTCATCGTAGTAACGATGCTGGTTGCCGTACCTGTTGCGCTCACGATCTTGTCCCCATCCTCTATCATTTCTGTTGCTCCATCTGTGTTCGCGACTGTTACCCCAGTTTCTATACGGCCTGTCTCGATTATTGTTTCGTTCGCGTCGCGACGACCAGTCACGCCGTTGATTAGTAATACGGCCACGACTGCGATCGCGCTGCTGAGCCCCGTAATAACTTTGTGCCTGATTAGGCGGGCATTCTGGTGTATTGTATTCCAACTCTTGGAGAAGCGTTTTAAATGTTTCCACATCCTCTTTGCATCGTCCCGCAAGAATGACGTGCCGCAAGTGCATCGGCAATTTGGTGATGCATATCCTAATTAGTTCCGCAGGTCCGTATGGGTCGTATAAAAATTGATTTGCCTGCAGCATGTGGTCGAATAGGCGTGCAGGGCTGCCGAAACCAGACTGGTTCAAATTTGGCAGCATAATTATGCCATGTTTGACCCTATCTTGTGCCGCTTCCGACCAATAGGCGGACAGAAAGGCTTGTCGAAACTCCCGAGTGGAGTTGCAGTGACGCGCTGCCGACCTCATACGACTCGCCGGTTCGCCTTCCAAATAGCCACACATATACTCTATTTTATGTGAACTTGCCCAGTCGGGAGGAAGACAGAACTCAAATTGCTCGAGCCATGCTCGTGGATGTATGCCTTTTTGAGAATTACGGAATATCTCAAATTTTCTTACCGTAAGGAAATGTTTGAAATCAAATCCCCGCATTTCCTCCTGGCGAGGCCCTTGAATGTTTCTATTTGTCTCATGTCTGCCCCTTAAATTACATTCTTCCCTGTCGTCACAATCTCCCTCGTGGCCGGAGTCCCTCTCTGCACTGTTCGTACGGCTATTTTTATTGCTATTGGCGAGTTCGGAATCACACGCCATGCGGTTTTCCAGATGCGCCACGCGTTCTTGTAAATCGCCTGTTACAGCTTTGTGCTGTCTGTTTACTTCAAACTGTCCCTTCTGGAATTTAAGAAGCGAACGCACTTCTTCGGTCTCTGCGGCCGCTACCTGTGTGATATTGTTCTCGCTTTCCGTCAGCTTCATCGTGCCTACAATGTCCGCTAATGCCGCGATCTTCTCATCTATTTGTCTCTTGTCCTCCGCCCCAGTCTGCTTCAATTGTTCGACCTGCTGTTCCAACGCGTGGATCGCTAAACTGTTGTCCGCTATTGTGTTGCTAACGGCCGTGGGACAATGCGTTTCAGCCTCTTGGACCCTCGACAGTACCTGCTGACGATCTCTTTGGCATTGTTCTCTCAGCTCTTGGAAATTCCTAAGTAGCCGTTCTTCGCTTTCTTTAGATTCGGCCTCGCCACACCGCTTGCTCTGTTCTAGGGCTTGCAGACGGTCATCGATTTGTTCAAATGTACGGCCTAATTCTTTCATAATGTCACTTTTTATTTCACTTGCCAGATTGTTTATTCTTTGTGAGATATCATCGGACACTCTCTGCATCGACTTGTCAACTTTATTTGTCTGCTGGATTAATTTTTCGTCTATTTGTTCGCCTAGCTCGCGGATCAATTTTTCGGATTCTTTTTGTTCTCGGAACAATTTTTCTGATAATTCTTTTTGTTCTCGGAACGATTTTTCTGATGCTTCTTTTTGTTCTCGGAACGATTCTTTATTTTGTTGTAATAAGGCTTTCACGAGTTCTGCCAAATCAATTTGGTTAGTTGGAGGCACATTAATTTGTGGCTCTGATGTGAGGCCGTTCGTGCTGTTTTGCATTTCGTCTGAAGTATTCCCCATTGCATTTTCGGAACCGCCCGACGCGTTAATATTGGAAATCAATTTATCCCCTTGGTCCATGTTGCTTAAGTTGTCGGACCGCTTACTTTTAGCTTGGTTACGTGTCAGCATTAGTGCAATTCACACCCAGTACGCAACACACTAATCACAATAAATGTGTCCCCGAAAAATTACGACAGTCACACGAAAGATACCCAACCTAGTACGCACTTTTTCATACGCAAAACAAATTTTTATCTTTGTTCGAAACAGTGGAATTTACAAGCGAGAGAAAAAAAACACACACACACATATAAAACACACAAATATAGAAAACAAAACAAGACAGACAACGCAACGCCGATCAACAACGCCGTTAATCTTTTGAACGTCTGCTCGGAAACAACGCAAAAGTTGTTTGAGCGCTGTAGGGAAAAAAATTAAGATTATACAACGCTTGCAATCTAACGTCTCAGAGATTCCAGAGTCTAGCGGAATCACAGAACAGGGTCGCCATGTGAAAGATTGTAACTGTAATTTGCTTTGCTGAATTGGGTAAGATTGTGACTTGAATTTGGTATGCTGAGATCGGGTGCTAATTAGACCATGAAAGCGGGTTACAAGCCGTTGAGCTGTCTGGGGAGAGGTTAACCGTGCGTTTACTGGGCCACTGTTTCACGACTGGGTAACTAGTCTAGGTTTACCACATTACCAATCAGACTATCATTGATTATAATCTTTTTACAGTCATACAACAACCGGTAATATATCTATATAAAAGGAGAATTTAAATAAAAAGAAAGAAATCAGTTTATATTTGCAAATTTATTTTATAGATTGTTCATTGAAATTTCAGCATATTATACGTGAGTTATACTTGAGCTGGTGCCTTATTTACGATTGTGAAAGTGTGAAATTGGAATATTACGGAACACATAAAATATGGAGTCAAGATTGGGAGACTGGATACAACACTGCATTCATAAAACAACACACAAAGAACATTGAAACACATGCAACAGAAAGTTAACCACAACCAATAGATTCAAATTTTCAGTTAAAGAAATTATTTTCGTAGCACAATCCTGTCCGTCTTGTAATTACCCTTCACGTGGTCAACTTGGTTTACAGAAAGCGTATAACTCCGCAATAATTTTGATAATAAAAATAAATTAGATCAAAAAGCAAATTACAAAACAAAAACCTCGAACTGGTTACTAACGTCTTACTATTAACCTGATGGGTCAAACAGTTATATAAGCACGTGGTACTGGTCTCACAAAGTACACGCCACGTGGGTTGAACATAAAGAAAAGTTGGTATATTCAAAATCTTTTCAAGACGATACGTTATAATCACACAAGCATTTGCATTTAAGATTGATCTTACTTAGAGTTACTGACCAACACGTGGTTCCACTTTACTCACAAAGTAGTAACAAAGCAACTACCGCAAATTAATCTGAACTGGACACGAGAATCACACTCCGCTGCAATTAAAGATAACCTTAGCTATTTTAAAGCTAACCCGAAATAAAATGATTAAATTCTCAGTTAAGCTGAACTTAACAAATCCATTGTCCTATGGACTTAACAGACACGCGCTTAGTCGGAGATCTTACCACTTCAGACGCTCGCTACCGCCAGACTGCTACTGCTGGACTGCCCTGCGCTACTACTGGACTCCAAGTGCCGACTACCACTGAACTACCCAGCGTGCTCCTGAGAGTCGCTCACAAAGACAAACGGAAGGCGCCAGAGGGGCAGCTTCCTATACCAACATGACAGGGGACGGACCGGACCATACTAAGAATGGAAACCTCTCTGCTTTTAGGAACCGTAGCTACCTGTTTCAACGTTGGTCCTACTGTTCTCTAGCAGACAGCCTTGTCTGCTACCCTCAAGCATGCAGCTACAAACACATTTGATCATTCATCCTCTCACACAGAAGGGAAGGGGGATGACAGTATCTTATCATACACAGTATATAAAAGAAAGCGGATGTAGGTTCCGTATGAGACTGTGTGACATGACAGTATCTTATCATACACAGTATATAAAAGAAAGCGGATGTAGGTTCCGTATGAGACTGTGTGACATGAATTACATATAAGAATTACATATAAACTGTGCTTTAAAGTGTAGTAGTGTGAGAGATCGTTCTTGTTTACGTGTAAAAGTAACACGTTCCACTACTCAGTCTCCTCCCAGATAGTCAGAAACGCCACAGTAAATTTAGAAGAGGAATTTATTCCATAAAAGACAACAAATTTGAGAAATTAAACATGAAAGGAATCCACAGAGACCTTTCAGCATGTTATCTTGGACGGAGAGTCATCGTCAGATGTAGATGTAACACCGGGTTTATTCCTGGGAAATGTGTTGGGATGTTTGCTATTCGTGTTGAACATTAATGACGTTGAGGAAAATATTATTAGTAATCTCAGACTTTTTTGCAGGCGACGCAGTTACCTGTATGACGCACCGTCTGAAAGAACTTGCATTATTCAGTGAGATCTTCATAAGATTTCAGAGAGGTGTAAAGATTGGCAACTTGCTTTAAATGTTCTCACTTACTCACTGGTCATACCGGACTCGAGAGTCCATTACCGCAGCAACGTATTTTTGCCATCTGTCCCTGTCTTGGGCTGTTTCCTTCCATTTACCTTCAATACCTAGGCTCCTCAAGTCAGCCTTCACGTTGTCCTCCCATCTACGCCTCGGTCTCCTCACAGGACGTTTTCCTTCTAGGTGCCCTACCAGTATTCCGCGCGCTGCCCTGACCTCATCCATTCGAGCTACGTGACCCGCCCATCGCAGCTTACGTGATTTAATAGTACTGAATATGTCAGGGCTTGAATAGAGTAGCTTTAAATGTTCAGAAATGTAAAATTGTGGACTTCACAAAACGAAAAAATGTAGTATCCTATGATTCTAATACCAATGAGTCACAGTTGGAATCGGTCAACTCCTACAAATACCTGGGTCTAACACTTTGTTGGGCTATTAAATGAGAGGATCACAGTCGTGGATAAAGCAAGTGGTAGACTTCAGTGTATTGGTAGAATACTAGGGAAATGCAATCAGTCTACAACGGAGATTGCTTACAAATCACTCGTGCGACACATTGTGGCACCCCTAGCTCAAATGGTTCAAATGGCTCTGAATACTATGCGACTTAACTTCTGAGGTCATCAGTCGCCCAGAAAACTAATTAAACCTAACTACCCTTAGGACATCACACACATCCATGCCCGAGGCAGGATTCGAACCTGCGACCGTAGCGATCGCTCGGCTCCAGACTGCAGCGCCTAGAACCGCACGGCCACGCCGGCCGGCGCACACGTAGCAAATAGTACTAACAGGGAGTACTGAACGCATACAGAGAAGGGCAGCACAGATGCTCACATGTTTGTTTCATCCGAGGAAGGGTGTCACACAGATGCTGAAGAAACTGAACTGACAGACTCTTGGAGTTAGAAGAAAACTATCGAGAGAAAGCCTATTGACAAAGTTTCAAGAACCGGCTTTAAATGATATCTCCAAGAATATACTACAACCCCCTACTTATTGCTAACATAGGGATCGTAAGGACAAGATTAGGTTAATTACAGCGCACACAGAGGCATCTGAACTATCATCCTAGCATCCCATACGTGACTGGAACGGTAAGAGGTCCTAATAACTGGCAGAATGGAACTTACCCTCTGCCACACACTTCCCAGTGATTTTTGGAGTGTGACTGTAGATGCAGACTATTCGCAGATGATGCTGTTATGTACACAGAAACCGAAACGCCAGAAAATTGTACAGAAATGCAAGCCATTGGCAGTTGATCCTCTGTTGACAAACAGATGTGAAGTATTGCGCATACGTACACGGTGCAGAACAGTCACTAAAATGAGTAGTGCTCATTAAATAACTAGGATTATTCGTAGGTAGCGATTTAAAGTGGAACGGCCATGTAAAATTAATCGCAGATGCCAGATTCCTGATTCATTAGAAGACTCCTCAGAAAATGTGATCAACCCATAGAAGAAGGTAGCTTGCAGAAACCTCGTTCGACCGCTATTTGAATATTGCTCGTCAGTCTGCCATCCGTAGCGAATATGATTCATGGACGAAACAGAGAAGATCCAAAGAAGAGCGAAGTGTTTCGTCACACATTCGCTCAGTAGGCACGTCAGTGTCACGGGAATGCTTAACCAACTTCAATGACAGCCGCTAAACCAGAAGCGTTCTGCAGCACGGTGTGGTTCACTTTCTAAATTCCACAACTTACGTTCCTAGAAGAGTCAGCGGACATCTTACGAAAAGAAAAACATTATGAAAATTCGCACGCACACACGGAGATATCACCTGGTGGTCATTCCGCGAACCATTGGCAACTGGATCAGGAAAGAGAGAAGTGACGTAGACCACCAAGTCACCTTCGAGGTACACACTGGCTGAGGTGGCTTGCGGAGAGATGTAGATGTAGATTATGAGGGTTATAACTTGCACAAACAGGAACGACGGTGTATGCCACCTGCGGTCCAGTTGCACATAGCGGACTCTCTACTCTAGATGAAGACGTTTGTCACTAAATCCATTTTCCCTTATTATCTAAACCATGCTATAAGGAGCTCAAACTTCTATTGCAGCTGTATTTACTGCAAAAGGTAGATTATATACTGTGAAATACGAGACCTTTTTAAAAATGTAAATACCGTTTTCCAGTATGAGCGTCGCAGCCCTGCAGTCGGCAGTTTACACATGCACCCAGAATACCACCATTCATTGCCTACCCAAAGACACTTTTCCGTATTTGAAATACCTCAGTTAACAGAAAACTCTGTCAAAAGCGAAATAAGTGCTGTAATTTGTTTTATTCGTGTAAAATATATGGAACTTTTTGACTGTCATCGGCAGATTTGTAAAATTTATGTAAAAACACTATGACCGCTTTAATGACAAGAAAATGGGTAAGTAGTGAGTTTGTATACAGTAAGAATTATGAAGTGGGCGACCACATACCACTGAAGACTTTGTGGGGAAAGCCAATGTCGAAATTCAATGAAACACGTGCTCTAGGATTTCATATACATCTAACGATTATCCTGAAGTTCCAGAAAGTACTCTTTCTGAAACTTTTACAGCGTGCTTAATGTACTAGAATCTGTACTCAGGCTGTGCAGTGTAAACTTTGACTTGGATACCCAAAATGAACTGAATCGATTTTTATGTTGAATTGTCAGTGTAAATAAAACTTGGGTGGCTCTTGCACGAATTGAAAAAAAAAAAAAAAAAAAAAAAAGGAAATCTCTCTCAGTTGAACAAAGGTGTTGAGTGTCACCAGTGAATGTAACGGTAAACAATGTCAGCACAGTATAATCATGTATACTTACAACGCACAGTCTTTTAGCTCCGATCGGTTAATCACTGTGGTGTGTGACTGGGCTAATCTATCGATAGCTAGGCACCGGTTCCGAAATGAGCCGAATCGGGTTGGGAATGCAACTTATCGGCGTAAATTAGAGTAATCCCACTCTCGCTTTCAATCGTAATATCTGTAATTATTAAATATTCATGTTAGTTGTGCAGATTATGTTAAGAGTGATTTAGTTAACAGAGCGTACGCCCTATTTTGTTGCGCATAAATTGAATAATTAATACTAATACGGCAGCCGTTCTTAGCCAGTAGTTTTACGGAGAGTGAGTATATTTGAACTCGCGCATGCAGTACTAACTGCGTAAATAGTGACATGCACGGACTTAATAAGCATTTAAGACATTTAAAAAATCTCTTGTTGGTAGCAGAATTACAAGTTTTTACTCAGAACATTTTAACTAGTAATTTTATACAGAATTGCATACTGGCAAGCTGTACGCTTATTACTGAATACGAATATTAACAGATAACTACAATATGTGTGAAGCGTTGTTGCCATTACAAAATGCACTAAACTTAGAAACTGAAATGGTGGCAATTCAGCCAATGAATTACTTTTTATACACTACCAACAACAAAAGACAAACCAAAACTTTAATATTACGCACCAAGCAAAACACAATAGACGTAGTATATCCATAACGTAAGAAAATTTGTACACATTAAAAATTCGTTTACAACAATATGGCTGTCTATTTCTCTTAATATTTCACGCACCTGATTTTAAAATGATAAGCGTCCAAATAATTACTTACTTGCCTAACAATAGTTTATATCTTTTTAAAAAATTTCTAAATCTATAGCAAAATACGGGGTGACCACAAAGTTTTGCCCTGATTATAAAAATTTATAATAGAATAACCGTTTGACATAATAAGTTACATTTCATGCCGATACATAGGTTAGTGTTACTAGTTTTTTTTTAAGATCACTCACGTTAGTAAACCCCAACGTGTGCTCCCTTGGTAGCTCGGAGAAAGTCGAGGCGGTATTCCAGTTCCCGCCAGGTGTTTCGTAACATGTGTTCTGTCACAGTACCCAAAGCAGCTTGTATCCTAGCCTTCAGTTCGTCGACGTCAGCAACTTCTGTGACGAAGACCCTATCCTTGATATAGACCCAGGAAAAAAAAGTCAAGGGGCGTAATGTCTGGAGAGAGGAGTAATGTCCGGATCGGTGGATGGGAAGGAACGGTCCAACACCCTGGCGACCCTGCTCTCCAGACATTACGCCCATTGACTTTTTTTTCTGAATCTATGTCAAGGACAGGGTCTTCGTCACACCAGTTGCTGACGTCGACGAACTGAAGGCTAGGATACAAGCTGCTGTGGGTACTGTGACAGAACATATGTAACAAAACAGTTGGTGCGAACTGGTATACCGCCTCAACATTCTGCGAGCTACCAATGGAGCAGACGTTGAGGTTTACTAACGTAAGGGTCTTAAAAAAACTAGTTACACTAACTTATGTAACGGCATCAAATGTAAATTATTGTGTCAAACGGTTATTCTGTAACAAATTGTTATAATCAGGGCAAGACTTTGTGCCCACCCTGTATCGTCAGACACTTTTCATTAGGTTTTTTATTCATAATGATACTCAGAACGTCAAATTGGACAGTAAGAAACAGATCTTTCAAGCAAAATCTCTAAGGAAAAATAATGGTTTTAAACTAAACTAAGATAAAGATATATTCTTTAATTAAGCCGGATAAGGAAAATACTGGGGCACTTATGGACGCTAAAGCATATCCAAGTCATTGACCTTGCGCAGAAAATGTTGGCGACAATGACGATGTAGTCGCCACGAATAAGTCGTCCACTCTCAGTGGGGGCGAAAGACGCGATAAGACGTTAGTGGGTTGTGCACATGCGTAATGCGAATGTGGTAAGTGGGACAATGTTAGTACTTCAAGCTGTACCTTCGGCGCCAGGTACCACGCCCGCAACATGCTGCGACTTCTGTTGCAACAATTATTTTAGCCATGACGTCGTGGTGTGACGAAAAAGGAAACCGAATTCCAACGACTGTCCTTAAGTTGGACTTTCTGGATCTTCACAACAGCTTAATGATGACTTGAGAACCTCCCACTTCCCGACGCCTGACACCAGCACGTCACACAATTAATGGATTCGCATGTACTGGCGAGCACCGACCTTGTCTACGGATTTTCTCCGGAGCAGCTGGTTTGCAATTACTTTACTACTAACAGTTACTGTACGCCAAGTCTCTTGCATGACCCCAGCGACGTAAATTGGAGATAAAGACATATGCTTTCATAGAGCTTAAAGAAACATTGCAGTTATGATAACTTCTTACATGCTTTTACAAATGTTATTGAAAATAAAAGAGACAGTCTTATGCAGGCAAATGTTTTATCTGTTTTTCCTTCTCCTTTCTCTTCTGCTTCTGCTTCTATGCGTATATATACCCCTTGTTCGAGTTTAGGGGGAATACCAAGAGGGATCAGACGTGAATGGGAATTTGGACTGAGGAGGGAGGCGTAATATGGTACTCTGTACAATCACGCAAAGCCACTGTGCTAGGGTGGGATAATGGTTTGCCCATCTGCTTATACAGGGTGCTACAAAAAGGTGCGGCCAAACTTTCAGGAAACATTCCTCACACACAAATAAAGATAAAATCTTATGTGGACATGTGTCCGGAAAAGCTTAATTTCCATGTTAGAGCTCATTTTAGTTTCGTCAGTAAGTACTGTACTTCCTCGATTCACCGCCATGATTTCATACGGGATACTCTACCTGTGCTGCTAGAACATGTGCCTTTACAAGAACGACACATGTGGTTCACGCACGATGGAGCTCCTGCACATTTCAGTCGAAGGGTTCGTACGCTTCTCAACAACAGATTCGGTGACCGATGGATTGGTAGAGGCGGACCAATTCCATGGCCTCCACGCTCTCCTAACCTCAACCCTCTTGAGTTTCATTTATGGGGGCATTTGAAAGCTCTTGTCTACGCAACCCCGGTACCAAATGTAGAGACTCTTCGAGCTCGTATTGTGGACGGCTGTGATACAATACGCCATTCTCCAGGACTGCATCAGCGCATCAGGGATTCCATGCGACGGAGTGTGGATGCATGTATCTTCGCTAACGGAGGACATTTTGAACATATCCTCTAACAAAGTGTTTGAAGTCACGCTGGTACGTTCTGTTGCTGTGTGTTTCCATCCCATGATTAATGTGATTTGAAGAGAAGTGAGCTCTAACATGGAAAGTAAGCGTTTCCGGACACATGTCCACATAACATATTTCCTTTCATTGTGTTTGAGGAATGTTTCCTGAAAGTTTGGCCGTACCTTTTTGTAACACCCTGTAGAACAGCAGACCTGGGTCCGAATCACAGCAGTAGTACCAATTTTCATTCATCGCTTCGGTCTGCACGCGTACACGACTGATAGTTCTTAGCATATCTCTTAGACAAAGAATGGATTTAATTTCATTCCTATGTGACGGACATAGAGGGATTATGGGCGAAGCTAAAACTGATTGTAAATCACCCTTTGGTTTAATAAATAAGTTCGGAAAGTAAAGAGAAAAACAGAGATTGTTGCGCTCTTGGTTCTGAAAGAGAGAGTCAAATATTCTGGGCAAAAGTAGTAGAAATTCGTGCGCTCGTAAGGAGATCAATCCATTAAGCGTACAAGTTCCACCGTTGTACCTTAGCGGGACATCTTGCCGAAAACCCGAGAAAATTCTGGTCACACGTAAAATGACTATGGGGGTCGAAGGCTTCTATCTAGTACCTCGTCGAACAGTTTGTGTTGTCTGCAGAGGAAGGCAAAAGGAAGGTTGAAGATTTTAATTTTACGTTTAAGAAACCATTCACACAGAACGATCGTATGAACATACCGTCATTTGACTGTCGTGGGGACTCTCGTGCGCAGGACATGGAAAGTGGCATTCGTGGCAGAGAGAAGCAACTGAAAGAGTTGAAAACAGAGAAGACACCAGGTCCGGACGGAATTCCAGTTCAGTGTTACAGCGCGCCTCTGCGATACTGGTACGCTCCTTAGCTTGCATTTACCGCGAATCTTTCGTCCACCGGGAAGCTATACGTGACTGGAAGAAAGCTCAGATGATTCCTGTATATGAGAAGGATAAAATACAGGACCCCCAAAGTTACAGACCTGAAACCTTAATATTGGTTTTCTGCAGAATTCTTGAACATATTTTAAATTCAAATATAATAAATTTTCTTAAGACAGATTAGGTTTTGTCCACAAATCATCACATATTTAGGAAGCACCATTCATGAGAAACGCAGCTTACACTTTTCTCACATGATTTTCTACGAACCGTGGATGGAAGGCAACAGGTACATACCCTATTCCTGGATTTCCGGAGAGCGTTTGACACGCTGCCCCACTGCAGACTATTGACGAACGTCTGAGCACACGAAAGACGTTTCTGTTCATGGATGGCTTCCAGACTCCTTAAAGTAACATGTGGAAAACACAGAAAGAAGAAGGGACAGGATGATGGGGAATGTGTCAAGACGTCAGGGAGTAGACCCTAGGGTACCTGATGGGGCTGTAGAGGGTAAAAACTGTAGAGGAAGTCATAGTTTGGAATATATCCAACAGATAATTGAGGACATATGTTACAAGTGCTAGTCTGAGATGAAGAGTTTGGCACAGGAGAAGAATTCGTAAGGGGCCCAATCAAACCAGCCAGAAGACGGAAAAAACGGCCATTAGAATAAAATCACCAGCACGTTTTGGCAGTACAACTTGTATGGGCGGTTCTTTTGGTTGGAGTCTTGGCAGACACTGTAGCGGACGACAGATATCTATATGTTTCCAAGATTTCGCTGTGCTGGCTGTGTCTATGGTGAAGGTGACAATACTCATTCAAAATCAGATAGTGGGACATTTCACTGTAAAGAGGTCATTTTATTTTTTATGTGTGGAACAATAATAAACCAAGATTACTCGAAATTTTTATTTGTCATTTGTAAAGTTATAATGGCCCCTCAAGCATTACATGAATCCTTGGACCTGTAACGTGGGACAAAAAACGAGAACAAGTATAATCACGGGAGTTGTGGATTTAAGAATTTACCTCATAAGCGGTAGTTTAATGGCAATTAAAATAAACTGTAAGTAGATCAAAGCACGTCGTTTTCGTATTCGTATGGCACTCTTGGAATCCCAACCAATACAAGCAGCAGTATTTCGTAACGATAAACTGATACTCGGTAGGCAAGATTTGTCGCTGTCGATTCCGACAGGTGCTAGTAGAGGTCGCCCATTCTCACAGAATCGTGAACACGGATTGACGTACTTCTTTCGTTAGATTTCAGCGGTGCCTTTGACACTGTCTACTTCGATAGTCTCCTTACTAAATGTAGCAGCTTAGATTTTTCGCCACTGGTCTCACTCGTACCTGACATCTCGCCAGCAATGCGTCATATGCGGCTCCATAAATTCACATTGGAAACTGGCAGTATCAGGAGTCTTCCAAGGTTCTTTATTAGGTCCTATATTCTTTTCATTGTAGATCAGTGTTGTCTACTGAAAATACCTCATCACAATGCCGACCTGTGTGCACTATCAGAACGGGAGCAGGACATATTGTTAATGCTCTGACCTTCCAAAACCAAAGCGGTACTACTTGGTCATTCTAGACTTATTAGCCCGAAATATCGGGAATCCATACCATGTTTAACCCTAAATGAGACAAATGTCATGTCCTCCTCTTCAGCAAAGAGCGTGGGCTAATAGTAAATGAAAATCTAAATTGGACTGAGCACGTAACTGCATTCAGCAAGAAGGCACCAGAATCTCTCCACGCGCTACAAAAATATAAAAGCTCTTGCCTTCTGACCTGAAGGGGAACTTATACAATATCTTAGTCTTCCAATAATTGTTTGGAATGATGTTATCACGCAGTGCCTTTCTCAGGACAGTTCGCGGTGCCTGAACTGGTTACAAATGCCTTTCTTTCACTATTTCATCTATATTTTACCATCATATGTAAGCTATCCTAGCTGTGTCCAGACAAGCGCAGAGATTTCTAAGCTATCCTAGCTGTGTCCAGACAAGCGCAGAGATTTCTGCTGTTTTGTCAACGAACTGTACCTCGTATCGCTCCTCTACCTTAGCGTCTTTTTTGTGAACAACATGGTAGAAACTCCAGTTCCCATCGTAGCAAATTCCTTTCTTTCTCACTGCATCCTTGAGCCACTTTCTCGAAATCCTTCCCAGTAGCAGGAATCCAGCTGTGAAATTACCTCCCGCATTATATCAGAGAACTGAAAAACATTTCCAGCTTCAGAAGATAGTTAATAACTTGTCTTCCAAAGCAACTATGTTGTTGTTGTGGTCTTCAGTCCTGAGACTGGTTTGATGCAGCTCTCCATGCTACTCTATCCTGTGCAAGCTTCTTCATCTCCCAGTACCTACTGCAACCTACATCCTTCTGAATCTGCTTAGTGTATTGATCTCTTGGTCTCCCTCTACGATTTTTACCCTCCATGCTGCCCTCCAATGCTAAATTTGTGATCCCTTGATGCCTCAAAACATGTCCTACCAACCGATCCCTTCTTCTAGTCAAGTTGTGCCACAAACTTCTCTTCTCTCCAATCCTATTCAATACCTCCTCATTAGTTACGTGATCTACCCACCTTATCTTCAGCATTCTTCTGTAGCACCACATTTCGAAAGCTTCTATTCTCTTCTTGTCCAAACTAGTTATCGTCCATGTCTCACTTCCATACATGGCTACACTCCATACAAATACTTTCAGAAACGACTTCCTGACACCTAAATCTATACTCGATGTTAACAAATTTCTCTTCTTGAGAAACGCTTTCCTTGCCATTGCCAGTCTACATTTTATATCCTCTCTACTTCGACCATCATCGGTTATTTTACTCCCTAAATAGCAAAACTCCTTTACTACTTTAAGTGTCTCATTTCCTAATCTAATTCCCTCAGCATCACCCGACTTAATTTGACTACATTCCATTATCCTCGTTTTGCTTTTGTTGATGTTCATCTTATATCCTCCTTTCAAGACACTGTCCATTCCGTTCAACTGCTCTTCCAAGTCCTTTGCTGTCTCTGACAGAATTACAATGTCATCGGCGAACCTCAAAGTTTTTACTTCTTCTCCATGAATTTTAATACCTACTCCGAATTTTTCTTTTGTTTCCTTTACTGCTTGCTCAATATACAGATTGAATAACATCGGGGAGAGGCTACAACCCTGTCTCACTCCTTTCCCAACCACTGCTTCCCTTTCATGCCCCTCGACTCTTATAACTGCCATCTGGTTTCTGTACAAATTGTAAATAGCCTTTCGCTCCCTGTATTTTACCCCTGCCACCTTCAGAATTTGAAAGAGAGTATTCCAGTCAACATTGTCAAAAGCTTTCTCTAAGTCTACAAATGCTAGAAACGTAGGTTTGCCTTTTCTTAATCTTTCTTCCAAGATAAATCGTAAGGTCAGTATTGCCTCACGTGTTCCAACATTCCTACGGAATCCAAACTGATCTTCCCCGAGGTCAGCTTCTACCAGTTTTTCCATTCGTCTGTAAAGAATTCGCGTTAGTATTTTGCAGCTGTGACTTATTAAACTGATAGTTCGGTAATTTTCACATCTGTCAACACCTGCTTTCTTTGGGATTGGAATTATTATATTCTTCTTGAAGTCTGAGGGTATTTCGCCTGTCTCATACATCGTGCTCACCAGATGGTAGAGTTTTGTCATGACTGGCTCTCCCGAGGCCATCAGTAGTTCTAGTGGAATGTTGTCTACTCCCGGGGCCTTGTTTCGACTCAGGTCTTTCAGTGCTCTGTCAAACTCTTCACGCAGTATCTTATCTCCCATTTCGTCTTCATCTACATCCTCTTCCATTTCCATAATATTGTCCTCAAGTACATCTCCCTTGTATAAACCCTCTATATACTCCTTCCACCTTTCTACCTTCCCTTCTTTGCTTAGAACTGGGTTTCCATCTGAGCTCTTGATATTCATACAAGTGGTTCTCTTCTCTCCAAAGGTCTCTTTGATTTTCCTGTAGGCAGTATCTATCTTACCCCTAGTGAGACAAGCCTCTACATCCTTACATTTGTCCTCTAGCCATCCCTGCTTAGCCATTTTGCACTTTCTGTCGATCTCATTTTTGAGACATTTGTATTCCTTTTTGCCTGCTTCATTTACTGCATTTTTATATTTTCTCCTTTCATCAATTAAATTCAATATTTCTTCTGTTACCCAAGGATTTCTATTAGCCCTCGTCTTTTTACCTACTTGATCGTCTGCTGCCTTCACCACTTCATCCCTCAGAGCTACCCATTCTTCTTCTACTGTATTTCTTTCCCCCATTCCTGTCAATTGTTCCCTTATGCTCTCCCTGAAACTCTCTACAACCTCTGGTTCTTTCAGTTTATCCAGGTCCCATCTCCTTAAATTCCCACCTTTTTGCAGTTTCTTCAGTTTCAATCTGCAGTTCATAACCAATAGATTGTGGTCAGAATCCACATCTGCCCCAGGAAATGTCTTACAATTTAAAACCTGGTTCCTAAATCTCTGTCTTACCATTATATAATCTATCTGAAACCTGTCAGTATCTCCTGGCTTCTTCCATGTATACAGCCTCCTTTCATGATTCTTGAACCAAGTGTTAGCTATGATTAAGTTATGCTCTGTGCAAAATTCTACAAGGCGGCTTCCTCTTTCATTCCTTCCCCCCAATCCATATTCACCTACTATGTTTCCTTCTCTCCCTTTTCCTACTGACGAATTCCAGTCAGCCATGACTATTAAATTTTCGTCTCCCTTCACTACCTGAATAATTTCTTTTATCTCGTCATACATTTCATCTATTTCTTCATCATCTGCAGAGCTAGTTGGCATATAAACTTGTACTACTGTAGTAGGCATGGGCTTTGTGTCTATCTTGGCCACAATAATGCGTTCACTATGCTGTTTGTAGTAGCTAACCCGCACTCCTATTTTTTATTCATTATTAAACCTACTCCTGCATTACCCCTATTTGATTTTGTATTTATAACCCTGTAATCACCTGACCAAAAGTCTTGTTCCTCCTGCCACCGAACTTCACTAATTCCCACTATATCTAACTTTAACCTATCCATTTCCCTTTTTAAATTTTCTAACCTACCTGCCCGATTAAGTGATCTGACATTCCACGCTCCGATCCGTAGAACGCCAGTTTTCTTTCTCCTGATAACGACGTCCTCTTGAGTAGTCCCCGCCCGGAGATCCGAATGGGGGACTATTTTACCTCCGGAATATTTTACCCAAGAGGACGCCATCATCATTTAATCATACAGTAGAGCTGCATGTCCTCGGGAAAAATTACGGCTGTAGTTTCCCCTTGCTTTCAGCCGTTCGCAGTACCAGCACAGCAAGGCCGTTTTGGTTAATGTTACAAGGCCAGATCAGTCAATCATCCAGACTGTTGCCCCTGCAACTACTGAAAAGGCTGCTGCCCCTCTTCAGGAACCACATGTTTGTCTGGCCTCTCAACAGATACCCCTCCGTTGTGGTTGCACCTACGGTACGGCCATCTGTATCGCTGAGGCACGCAAGCCTCCCCTAGGGATTACCATTCTCCCTGTACGCACTCGTTACCCTTCTACGTCCTTGTTCCCAACCAAATCTTCCTCGTTGCCCAATATTTTCAGCTGGCATAATCTCCTTAAATTTCCTTTCACCACAGTTTTCTGTATTGGGAAACATCTATTTTGCACATCTACCAGTCTTTCTATATCTTCCACTATCATTATTGTTTTTATTGTCATTATTTTCGTTACTGTTACTATTGTCACTATTAGTGGCAATAGATGCTAGAGTAGAAGGACTGCCAATATCACCTTTATGGGTATTGTCCCACTGGTTCCAAAATGAAACCACAATTTTGAAACAATTGATTGTTTACTTTTCCCTAATTTCTTGTTGTATTCATTGGTTACTGTGATAATATACGTTAATTTCGAGAGAAATTTTAAAAATATATTTCAAAGTGAAACCACCTCCTTAAAATAATTGATTGTTTACTCTCTAGAAAATTTCTTCTCGTGTTCGTTGTTTTCTATGACGATAAAGGTCACTTTTGGGAAAATTTTTAGAGTTAATTTTTTATATTGTTGGGGCTCAAGGTGTTAATCCGCACTGGTAGGCATCACAGACATTTGAGCAGCAGTCAAAAATAGGCCGCAGAAGTGTAATATGCGCAGTCTCCTTCATAGTTGAGCTACACCTTCCAAAAATTCTCCCAATATACCGAGGTCGACCGATTACTATCCTTACGTGCTTGTTGTGCCTCATTTTACTTTGGTACGCTACGCCTAGAAACCCAATCGTGACAGCCTTGTCCCGCAGCACACCACTCATGCTGTACTAGGACATTATTGTATTATTCTTCCTACTGATCGGCATTATCTTACATTATATTTTGAGCAAGCAGTCATTCGTCACACCAAATAGAAATTCCGTGTAACAAGGGGACTATCAGACGTGTTAGTGACGGATTTCGATGAATCTTAGGTATGTTGTAGGGAGATCTGTCTTGAGTATGTGGCTGTATCCTTTCCTTGCTACAGCTTGTAGTTTCCGAGAAAACAGTTGTTCGAGTTTCATATACTCCTATATACATGGCCAATGGGCGGCACCAGTTCAAAATCTGCCCGCATACTTTTAAGTTATTGATTCGTGGCAAAAGCAGACTGATCAGAAACTTTACCATCAAACTTTTTTGGATGAAAGAAACGCATGCAACTGCACTATAAAAATTATTCCACCGAAACGTACTCTACTTTACCATCTCTATGATGTTTATTTTTACAAGCAGGTTAAAATTTTCACAAAAAAAGTTCATAGTGATTCCGACTTTCTCAAGGACAATACAGGAATCGCTTCGAAGGAAGATTCGATTAAAAACATTTTTTGATTCTGCACCTATTAAATGTACCTGTTTCACAGGAACTATCAAATACTCGTGGTTCTCATCGAAACTAAACGAAGAACAATCTTTTTGAATTAAAACTCAGTTCATCCATATCGCTTCTGAAAAATCAATGTGTTTGCTAGGCTGTAGCTTTCATTAAATGTTCGTTGTGTTCCACGAATATGTCCCGCGGTTGCTTCTACCACATCACTGTCCGGAATTGTATTCTAGCACAGAAAGCTATTCGGGCGATAGCGAGTAAGGTGATTCTGTAATTTTTTCTGTAACAAACGGAATATCCACTGGAAGAAACTTTTCTGTAGTGATCGACTTTTAAATGAAATTTCAAAAGCGAAAATGACTACTTTTTAATAATCTTACATTATATACGCTATTTAATGATATTCTGTACGAATTACATTAGGAAAGAAATTAGGAGAGCAGGGTTTTAGCTGGTACCGCCAGAGCGGTAGCCGTAAACCCTTACCGCTGCAATACGCTCATTTAGTCCTGCGTATCCAAAGTAATGATTGTAGTAGATACTTTTAAAGCTTCAACGTCGATTTCCTCGGAAACTAGTGCTCGTCGCACGAAAAGTCAAGAGCCAGGTACTCAGAACACGGCCTTCTTCAACATACCTAAGGCTCATCGAAATCCATGAGTGACAGGTCCGATATTCAACCTGACAGTCATCATATATCCTCCTACAGTCATTCAACCACGACACAGTCCCCTACACTAGAGCGTATCAGCAAACAGTCGCAGTCCAAACCCCTGATTCTATAAATTAGTAAACTTCCACGTGTAAAACAGCTAGTTAAGGTGTTAAATATTTGACGTTACGCACATAAGCTAGAAAATTTTTAGAAAAGGTTTGAAATTAGGTTCAAACGTTTTTGAAAGTCGGCAAATGCTCTCATTACCAAAACTAGAAGAGTGTAGTCTAAGTAATTTGCCCCGTTTTAAGGAAAACCTAGTTTCTCAAGCATCTCAATGTTTGTTACGTTTAAGCTCCACAACTACGTGTCGTAAAATGACATAATTTGTAGGCACAATGAGTGGTATACGTGGATATCATCTGCAAAATGTTTTACAAATAGCATCAGGAGTAAAGAAGTAATAAATAAAAACGGCGTGCGTTATACTGAAGTTTACTCAGTTCATTTCGTGGGTAATGAAAAAGTTTCACAAAAGTTTGAAATTACTTGTGAACGCACTAAGTGCTCTCATTATCATATTCTGGATGAGTACAGCCTGGGTAATTTACGCGTCGTGAAATACGGCGCTAAAAGGCCGATACAAATTTTCTAACTGTAAGAGTTGTCTTACTGTGTTTAAACCCTTAGCATTAGATTATACCTCTCAATGAGTATCTCTCATAGTAGGAAATTATAATAACTGGTGACTTGAATGTTCGTAGATGCTCCAAAATAAATGACCCTGCTGTTGGGCGATTTGGTAAAGATGTAGGTAAGGACAATTAGCAGTAAAAGAGTTTGATACTGGATTCACTAGTTGGGTCAACGCGGGTAAACAGATATCCGCTGAATTTAAAATCACGAAAAGACCCCGACAACGATGTACTTTAGCGCCTACTCTCATCAAAATCTATTCAGAATAAGTCTTACAAGTATGGAAACGTAAATGATGCCCATGGGAGTTCCAGTTAGAACATTACATTTTCGGACAAGCATGTGAGCATTACAACAGAGCTGAATATGTGGAACATACACTGAACGGGAGAAAAATTCGCAACAGCAAAAAGTAATTAATGTAGAGTAATGAAATTTGTGGAACACATTTGTCTAGGTAACATACATAAGTGATTAACATTACAAAATCATTGGTTGATGTAAGCGTGTGCTTAGTCATTGCAAATGTGAAATGGCAGTACATTAACAATCGGTGTAACCGTCAGAATGTTGAATGCAAGTATGCAAACATGTATGCATTGTGTTGTCCAAGCGCCGGATGTTAGTTTGTGGAATGCAGTTCCGTGCCTGTTGCATTTGGTTGGTAAATACAAGTACAGATAATTCAATTTGTGGATGGTACTGGAGTGGTAATCACACGATGTTCTATACGAGGTGCGACAATAAAGTAATGAGAGTGATTTTCTTTGCAAGGCGTGGCAGCCCTGCAGGCTTGCATAGGCACAATGTCTTTGACCTTGGTCTATAAGCTGCTTTTAGTCCAAGCGGCACATCGATGCAACTGCTCAGTCGTGAGTTGTGCTGTAATAAGTTAACACGTGTTTGTGTCTCTCGTCACGGAAATGGAACCGCATAATATTGCGCAATGGTATGCCATTTCGTTTTGCGTTAAATTGGGCGAAACCGCGAAGACAACTTACGGTAAGCTTCAGAAGGTTTTTGGAGAGGAGGTTATGTCAAGAACTCAAGTTTTTCGTTG
Organism: Schistocerca nitens; assembly: GCF_023898315.1. Lineage (NCBI taxonomy): Eukaryota > Metazoa > Arthropoda > Insecta > Orthoptera > Acrididae > Schistocerca > Schistocerca nitens. The sequence continues at coordinate 411,760,081 of NC_064620.1, forward strand.
GAATAAAATGTTTAGTGAAGGCAGAAAGAATGTTAAAGATGAAGAGCGCAGTGGACGACCATCAACATCACAGATGGATGTCAACTTGGCCAGGGTGCATGAACTCCTACGATCTGATCGAATATTATCCGTGAAATCATTGCAGAAGAACTGAATATCAATCGAGAAACGGTTTTTCTAATAATAACTGAAGATCTTGTGCAAAAATGATCCCCAAAACCCACAATAGCGAGAAACACGGAAAAATGTGGCAGCTGATGTGTTAGAGCAAAAGGAAATCAATACAGAATTGTTGAGCCTCGTTGAAAGTTGGTTTTTCGAGTACGATCCAGAGACAGAACGTCAAAGTTCTCAATGGTGCTGAAAGGTATCACCCAGACCAAAAAAAGCTCGCATGTCAAAGTCAAAAGTGAAATGCATGCTTGTGTGCTTCTTTGATTCCAAGGGAATTGTTCAAAAAGAGTGGGTGCCTCCTGGACAAACAGTTAACCAATATTACTACAAAGAAATTTTAGAAAGACTTCGTAAAAGAGTTCTTCGTGTGCGTCCCAACATAGCTGATAATTGGATTCTGCATCACGATAATGCGCCCTCCCATACTGCTCTGTCAGTACAGCAATTTTTAACCCCAAAACAAATTTCAGTACTACCACAGCCACCATATTCACCAGATATCGCTCCGTGCAACCTTTTTCTATTTCCAAGAGTCAAAACCGCCGTCAAGGGACACCATTTTCAAACAACACAAGATGTCCAAAAAGCTGTGACGAGGGTCCTGGAGGATACAACAGAAGATGAGTTCCAGAAATGTTACCATCAATGGCAGAAGAGCTGGTAAAAGTGTGTGCAATCAGAAGGGAACTACTCTGAAGGAGACAACACTAAACTTGACTAAAACGGTAAGCAACATTTTTTTTTTCACATTAGTCGCATCTCGTATGTGCTCGATTAGAGGCGCATTTGGTGATCGAGCAAGCCAAGGCAACATATCGATACTCTGTAGAATATGTTGGGTTAGAAAAGCGGTATGTCGGCAGTCCTTATCCCGTTGGAAAACACCAGCTGGAATGCTGTTTATGAATTGCAGAAGAACCGGTCGAATCACCAGTCCGACGTACAATTTTGCAGTCAGTGTGCGCCGCATAACCACGAGAGAGCTCCTATTGTCATTTGAAATCGCTCCCCAGACCGTAACTCGAGTTATCCAGGGTATCTGGCCTGGTGCAGGTCCTGAACTGGCCTCCTTCTAACCAACACACGACCATCACCTGCACTGAGGCAGAACCAGTTTTCATTAGAAAACACAACAGACCTTCAGTCTGTCTTCCATTGAGCTCTCGCTAGACACCACTTAAGTAGCAAATGGTGATGTGGTGTTAGTGGAATGCACTCAACAGGGCATCTGGCTTGACGCTGTCCTTGAAGTAACCGATTCTTAACAGCTCGGTGTGTCACTGTGGTGCCAAATACCTGCTGCAGAGGCCGTACAATGGGTCACAGCCAAACGCCGAACACTATGGTGTTCCCTCTCGGTAGTGCGACGTGGGCGTCAGGAGGCTGGTCTTCTTGCTACCGTACATTCTCGTGAACACCGCTCCCGGTAGTCATGTACCATGGCTACGTTCCTGCCGAGTCTTTTTGCAATATCGCAGAAGCAACATTCAGCTTCTCATAGCCCAATTACACTGCTTCGTTCAAACTCAGTGAGGTGTTGATAATGGTGTCTTTGTGACACTGAGGTCGTTCTTGACTAACATCAACCCAACACACCCAGTCTCCAAGGTAACCAACGCTCACGAGCATTACAGCGTGTATTTAAAGCAAACCTGATTTGGATCCTCGTAGTGGAGCTACTAGCGCAACTCTTATGCGACTGCCACCAAATCTAAATGGACATCATCTTCCAAAAGCAGAAACACTCCTACCAACTTTCGTGTATGTCTCTCAACTCGTTCTTGGTGTTGTGATTTTTCCTTTGTCGGTGTATGTTCACGAAACTCAGAGAATATTATGAGCAGTAAATCTTACCAAAACGGAATATCTTCAGTGGAAGAAAACGAGGCAGTGGATTTGGAAAACAATGTTGTAAAGGTAAAAGGAAGTAAAGGTCTTAAATATTTTGGGGTAGCATTATCTGTTAGTGGAAAGGGCACAAAACAAATATTAAAGGTGGGCAAGGAAAGAAGTCAATTCGACAGTGAAATTCTGCATTGTGGAACAAGAATCTAACAGTACAAATCAAAACAGGGATATACCATAGATATGTGGAAAGTATTTCAACTTATGAGTTATAAACCTGAGAAATTAACAAAAGAGATAAACAGAGCTTTTTCAGTGGATATGAACTAGTGGATGATGGTGATGATGATTTTTGGTTTGTGGGGACGCTCAACTGCATTGTTATCAGCGCCCGTACAAATGCCGAATCTTTTCGCTGTCCATTCTCGCCACTTTCCCGGATGATCACGAAATGATGAGGACAACAAAAACACCCAATCCCCGGGCGGAGAAAATCCCCGACGAGGCCGGGAATAGAACCCGGGACCCTGAAATCCAGAGGTAGCAACGCTGGCTAGTTTTATTTTATTTTGTTTATTTTAGTACAAACAAGAAACACGTTTTACAAAACGCTAGTAATAATGGTCACAGCCAGCTTCAGGCTGGTGGAGACAAGGTGGGCAGGATTCAAATTCCGAGGCCTGGCCAGAATGCCTTCTCCTCCCCTGTCACCGAGCTCGTCCCTCACAGAGTTTCATATCTTATTTTTTTAAGCTGTTGTGTATGTTTCCAGAAATAATACCAATAGGAAAGGAATGACTGCAGAGGAAACAAAAAAGACGAAAAAAAGCATTTTGAGGGCAGCAGCTGCTGCTGGAACTAGCCAACGCCCTGTCTTTGAAAAGTAAGATTCAGTATGTTGGCCAAGAGTTCTCGAAATAGGGGCAGTTGCAAGCAGGACCAGTAAGCCATAAACTTGCGAAAAGCCGCTCATCATTTTCTCCACCACAACGACAAAATGTACAAAATGACCAACCAGCCAAATTACCGTATTTCTCTTTGTCCTCGAAAGAAAAAAACAGCAGGCCGCAAAATGACATCCCATTCCTCTGCCAGATTCAAGAACCTCTACATCATGCCTTCTCGAAAGAATAAGGCAGTTACCATCGAAAATTCAGCGCCACTTTAAAAACAGTGCGAAATCCAAGAAGAGGGAGACTGGTAAATGAAACCTCTTGCAGGAACACTATATGTGCACAGGAGTCACCGGCCGCTGTGGCCGATTGGTTCTAGGCGCTTCATCCCGGAACCGCGCGCCTGCTACGGTCGCAGGTTCGAATCCTGCGTGATCTCCTTAGGTTAGTTAGGTTTAAGTAGTTCTAAGCCTAGGGGACTGATGACCTCAGATGTTATGTCCCATAGTGCTTAGATCCATTTGAAACATTTTTGCACAGGAGTCACGTGTAAACTGAACCAGCGAAGCTAGGCTCTGCTCTGAAACCACTTTCTTAACATTTAGCGTTAGAAATGAGTACTCCCGAACCATCCGTCACAGGAAAAAATACAGAAAGACATGACTATTCCACCAGTCGCCCGGCACAGTCCATCTTGGACACCAGTAACTAATCCGAGAGCGGGTGGGTAGTACCGGCCCCAACTGAATCATTACCCTCGGTTGTTTTTAGCGCCGCTGCACATTCCGGCTGTACACTTTGTTTACTGGTTGCGAAGCGCAACAGCCTCTGCAGTAGGCTCTGAGCACTATGGGACTTAACTTCTGAGGTCATCAGTCCCCTAGAACTTAGAACTACTTAAACCTAACTAACCTAAGGACATCACACACATCCATGCCCGAGGCAGGATCGAACCTGCGATCGTAGCGGTCGCGCGGTTCCAGACTGTAGCGCCTAGAAACGCTCGGCCACCCAGGCCGGCGTTGCACCACATCCGCATCAATCTGTGACTGCTCAGGAACCGAAACCTGCCCTACAGAAGGGTCACGCTGCAAGGCATGCCGACTCCCTAACGGAGGCCAAACAGAGTGAATCTCAGAGACAGCGGGAGGCAACTCTGAAGTAACAGCCTCCGCGACGGGAGTCGCAACAAGCGGCGAGTCACGATCTCCGTCGCCGAGAGCAGACAGAGGATTGGGAATGCACTGCTGTATTACCGATCGGACCTGTGGTAGAGGCTGCGAAGGAGACGACTCCGATACACACTCGCACCGGGGCCATCCTTGCAGCAGCAGGAATACCTGACACTGCCTCGCCGATCTCCACCTCGCCAGGGCCAAGTAGTGCCACTACTGATAGGAGTGACAGACAAACATAGCTCAGGGGAAGGTGGGATAGGGGAAGGCACAAGTAATTCATCACCAACTCGAGTGGAATGCGCAACTAATTCATCACCAACTCGAGTGGAATACACAACTAATTCATCACCAACTCGAGTGCGGCGCCGCTCAGTAAGAATCGCTCGCTACCGTCCAAGCAGGACCAGGAACGGGGTGAGGCTTTGTTTGGAAAGTGGAAAATCACCCTCAGTGATAGTGAGAACTGCCAGATGATCTCCAGAAACGGGCCAAGATGAAGCCCGAAGTTCGTTACTGCAGGGAATACGGTGGGCATCCGTTAACTTGCGGCGTTGTTCTAAAAAAGACCGTAAAACAAAGTCTCTCCGCGGGCAGTTAGTTCGGAAATGGCCACTTTCGTTGTACAGAAAACAGGTCCCCACCTGCCCCCTGTACGTAAGACGAACACCATAGCCACAAACTTGCAAATGGGAATGGATGTTCCTTTTGATTTTCATTAACACCGAACGGGTGCCGCTATAACATTGTAGCTTGAGTTAACTTGATCAACGTTCACGCCACATATTGAGCCAAAACTTTATTAAGATAAATATCCTCTACCTACGGAGGAGCCGGCCTGAGTGGCCGAGCGGTTAAAGGCGCTACAGTCTGGAACCGCACGACCGCTACGGTCGCAGGTTCGAATCCTGCCTCGGGCATGGATGTGTGTGATGTCCTTAGGTTAGTTAGGTTTAAGTAGTTCTAAGTTCTAGGGGACTTATGACCACAGCAGTTGAGTCCCATAGTGCTCAGAGCCATATGAACCATTTTACCTCCGGAGGAAGACTAAATATTCGAACGTTCGTGTATTCAGTGATCGCATTTGCAAGCAGTACCATACTGACCGTGCTGTGTCTAGACAAGACAGTCTAGACACAAGGGAGGTAGCCGAAAGGGCACGCGTCAACTCAAGCCGTCTTGCGTTAAGTCTGAAACAGGATACGTGATGAAAGCTATAAAGAAAAGAACGGAGCTTCTCGTATACTTAACTTTAATTCTTTGTGGTACATTTCTCTTGATAATACAAGTGAGACTCTCTCCAGATATGGTTAATGTCGCCTTGCTAGGTCGTAGCCATGGACTTAGCTGAAGGCTATTCTAACTGTCTCTCGGCAAATGAGAGAAAGGCTTCGTACGTGTAGTCGCTAGCAATGTCGTCCGTACAACTGGGGCGAGTGCTCGTACGTCTGTCGAGACCTGCCTTGTGGTGGCGCTCGGTCTGCGATCCTGACAGTGGCGACACGCGGGTCCGACATGTACTAATAGACCGCGGTCGATTTAAGCTACCACCTAGCAAGTGTGGTGTCTGGCGGTGACACCACAGACCGAACCACCTCTATGCCGGAAGGGAGCAAAAATGGTTCAAATGGCTCTGAGCACTATGGGACTCAACATATTAGGTCATAAGTCCCCTAGAACTTAGAACTACTTAAACCTAACTAACCTAAGGACATCACACACACCCATGCCCGAGGCAGGATTCGAACCTGCGACCGTAGCAGTCCCGCGGTTCCGGACTGCAGCGCCAGAACCGCTAGACCACCGCGGCCGGCCCGGAAGGGAGCCTGAGTACCACGCTTGAATAGGAATTTGTCTACCAGCAGCGGATCAAAGAACACATAATTCTCAGTACCAAAATAGGCTGTGTGTACTTGGTCCGAAGTAACATGAAAAGTTTTTAACTAACAACTCATGGATTTCTAAAGAAGCGGGGTTCGCGTTACGTGTCGACTTGTGAAAATAAAAATTCATAGTATCTTTCCATGGAACACTCTTGGACACCATGAGAAACAAACGGGAGCCGACTAGACCACTGAAGACACACACTCAACGAAGGACAAGATTAGACAACGAGGATGTCGCGCACACAAAGGCACAAACACCACTGACACAAAGGCTTCTGACGCTGCAGCGGAGCGAATACGTAAACAAGGACTTGCTCGCTCGGCCCACAACGCAATAGTGACACCACTAGACCACGAGCTGCGGACATGGACTAGTGGAAGAGGACTGATGAAATATTTAGATTGCATCACGCAGATGAGGAAATACAGAGGAAACTAGAAACTGAAAACAGTTTTGTAGATACAATTATATGAAATCATGAAAATGAAATATTTGTTGCCCCGGAAAGAAATTGGATAGGAATCCTGCAACTGGTACTGGCTTAGGGCTACAGTATTAGTCGTTTAGCAATGTAAAAAGGATAACGTTCTACGAGTCGAGGCGTGGAATGTCACAAACCTGAATGTGGTAGGGAAGCTAGAAAACCTCAAAAGGGAAATAGAAAGACTCATTCTAGATATAGTAAGGGTCAGTGAAATTAAATGGAAAGAAGACAAGGATTTCTGGTCAGATGAGTACAGTGTAACATCAACAGAAGCAAAAAATGATGTAACAGGACTTCGATTCGTTGTGAATAGGATGGTGGAGAAAAGAGTGTGTTACGTGAACGCTTCAGGGATAGGGTTATTCTTATCAGAATCGACAGCAAACCAACACCGACAACTACAGTTCAGGTATACATGCCGACGTCACGAGCTGAAGATAAAGAGATAGAGAATGTATATGAGGATATTGAAATAGTAATACAGTACGTAGAGGGAGAGGAAAACCTAATAGTCATGGGGGACTGGAATATAGTTGTAGGGGATTGAGTAGAAGAAAAGGTTACAGGAGAATAAGGGCTTGGGACAAGGAATAAAAGAGAGGAGAGGCTAATTGAGTAATAAATTGTAATAAATTTTAGCTAGTAATAGCGAAGACTCGGTCTGTTCAAGAATCACAAGAGATGGAGGCATAGTCGGAAGAGACAGGGAGATAAGGAGAAGATTTCAGTTAAATTACGTCGTGGTCAGACAGAGATTCCGAAATCAGATACTGGATTGTAAGGCGTACCCAGGAGCAGACATAGAGGCAGACACAAATGTAGTAGTGACGAAGAATAGGCTGAAGTTTAAGAGATTACCCGCAAAGAAGTGGGACAAGGAAGTACTATGGAATGACGAAATACGCTTCAAGTTCTCTAAGGCTGTAGACACAGCGATAAGGAAAAGCTCAGTAGGTGGTACAGTTGAATAGGAGTGAAGGTCTCTTAAAAGGGCAATCACAGAAGTTGGAAAGAAATACATAGATTCAAGGAAGGTAACGACGAAGCAACCATGGGTAACAGGAGAAATACTTCAATTGAACTATGAATGAAGGAAGTAAAAAAAAATATTCAGGGTAATTCAGGAAGACAGAAATACAGCCCGCTGAGGAACGAAATAAATAGGAAGTGCAGGGAAGCTAAGACGAAATGGCTGCATGAAAAATGTGAAGATATCGAAAAAGAAATGATTGTCGGAAGGACTGACTCAGCATTCAGGAAAGTGACATTAAAAGTAATGGTGGTAACATTTAGAGTGCAACAGGAATTCCACTGTTTAATGCATAGGAGAGAGCGAATAAATGGAAATAATAAATTGAAGGCCTCTATGAGGGGGAAGATTTATTTGATGTGATAGAAGGAGCAACAGGGGTCAATTGAGAGGGGATAGGGGATCCAATATTTGAATCAGAATTTAAAAGAGCTTTGGAGGACTTATGAGCAAATAAAACAGAAGGGATAGATAACTTTCCACCAAAATTTCTAAAATCAGTGGAGGAAGTGGCAACAAAATGACTATTCACATTCGTGTGTAGAATGTATGGGTCTGACATTCGGAAAAATGTCATTCACACAGTTCCAAAAATTGCAAAAGCTGACAAGTGCGAAAATTATCGCACAATCATCTTAACAGTTCATGCATCCTAATTGCTACCAAGAATAACATACAGAAGAATGGGAAAGAAAACTTAGAATGCGTTAGAAGACGATCAGTTAGGCTTTAGAAAATTTAAAGGCACCAGAGAGGGAATTTTTACGTTGCGGTCGGTAATGAATGCAAGATTAAAGGAAAATCAAGACATGTTCTTAGGATCTGTCGACGTGAAAAAGTGCTCGACAATATAAAATGGTGCTAGATATTCGAAATTCTGAAAAAATAGATGTTAAGTTGTAGGGAGAGACTTGTATTGTACAACATGTACGAGGGCCAAGAGGGAATAATAAGATTGGACAACCAAGAACGAAGTGCTCTGATTAAAAAGCGTGTAACACAGGGATGTAGTCTTTCCCCCCTACTGTTCACACTGTACATCGAAGGAGCAATGATGGAAATAAAAGAAGGGTTCAGAAGTGGAATTAAAATTCAAGGTGAAAGGATATCAACGATACGGTTCATTGATGACTTTGCTAGCCTGACTGAAAGTGAAGAAGAATTACCTGATATGCCGAATGGATTGAGACTAAAATGAAGAAAGATAAAAGTAACCAGAAGAAGCATAAATGCGAACGGCGAGAAACTTAAAATCAGAATTGATGGTCACGAAGTAGATGAAGTTAATGAATTCTGCTACCTTGGCAGCAAAATAACCAATGACGGACGGAAGAAGGAGGGCATCAAAAGCACAGTAGCAGTGTCAAAAAGGGTATTCCTGCCCAAGAGAAGTCTAGTATGAAACATTGGCCTTAATTTGACGAAGAAATCTCTGAGAACGTAGATCTGGAGCATAGCATTATATGGTAGTGAAACATGGACTCTGAGAAAAGCAGAGCAGAAGAGAGCCTAATCATTTGATCTGTGGCGCTACAGACGAATATTGAAAATTCAGTGGACGAGGAGATTCTGCGGAGAATCGGAGAGGAAAGGAATATGTGGAAAACACTGTTGAGAAATAGGGACAGGGTGATAGGACATGTGTTGAGACATCAGGGAATGACTTCTATGGCACTAGAGGGAGCCGTAGAGGGCACAATCTGTGGAGGAAGACAGAGACTGGAATACATCCAGTAAATAATTGAGGAAATAGGTTGCAAGTGCAACACTGAAATGAAGAGGCTGGCACAGGGGATGAATTCGTTGCAGGCCGCATCAAACTAGTCAGAAGACTGATGACCGAAAAAGAAAGAAATGTAAATTGCTGCTCCCCCTGTTCAGCGTCAAGAGAGAGAGAGAGAGAGAGAGAGAGAGAGAGAGAGAGAGAGAGAGAGAGAATAACAGTGGTGCTATCACACTTCCCTGGGGCACTAATCACTAGTTGCCGTCCAGGACAAAGTAGTGAGCTGCATTGGTTTAGAAGAGTTCTCTTGGCCAGGAATGCGTAAGCTAGTCTGCTTTTCATGTCCTCCTTGATTTGTTCATTATGGGTTATTTTCTTGCAATGTATCAGAAATCCTTATTTTCGTCTACCTCGTGATCACCTATTATAGTTAAGTTTCTCGCTATTTTCCTTTCTGATATTCTCATCACTTTTGTCTTTCTTGCTTTTACTCTAAAACCGTATTCTGTACTCACAACAATGTTCTTTGCATTCAGTGGATCATGTAATCCTTATTCACCTTCACTTGCGATAGCAATGTCATCAGCAAATCATATCATTGGTATCCTTTCACCTTGAATTTTAATCCTACTGTTGATCCGATCTTTTATTTCGGTCACTACTTCGTCGATGTATTGATTGAACAGTACGAGCCAACGACTACATTCGTGTCATACACCCTTTTTAATCCGAGCATTTCGTTCATTGTCTTCCAATATTAATTTATCCTTTTTGTGTCTTGTATATATTGCATGATACCGACTGTTCCCTTTAGCCGTCTCCTTTTTCTGAGAATTTCGAATATCTTCGACCATTTAAAATTCTCGAATGCTTTTCCTAGGCCGACAAATCTTATGAGCACGCCTTGTTTTTTCTTCAGTTCTGCTTCCATTATCAAGCGTTTCGTCTGGACTACCTTGCTAGTGCCTTTACCTTCCTAAAGCCAAACAGATCTGCACTTCACAGGTCCGCAATTTTCTTTTCTTTTGGAAAAAACGACATTTTGTCAATGGAGTGAGTGATGGATTATTTTGTAATTTTTTAAATTTATTTATAGACGCAATCACATTCTTACAGTCATAATCGGTTTCGGCCATGCAATGACCATCTTCAGGTTCTATTACAATACAAAAGAAAATTTATATTAAAACCTAAAAATAAGTGCAGTATTTGACAAGGCTTATTAGTAATCTAACTGAATTTATGCAATATACTTATAGTTCATACCTAAAGGCGGCATGCACTGAACACAGGTTCATGCGTTGTCAAACTAACTATAAAATGTAAAACACCGGTCTTATATATATATATATATATATATATATATAATTTGTTAAATTTTGTTCCTCCTCTTTGCGCTAGATGCGCGCGTCCTCACAAAGTCCGCCATCTTTGGCACTCACTGCGTGTCTCCTTAACCGACACAGCGTCACCATGGAACTCCTAGCCACGCGACTGGACCACGCGCTGGGGCTACCCCTCTTGCTAAACTAACATTCGGCACCATGTGGTTGCTGCCGGGCCGCGATCCGCCGAGAGGCCCCAGCTCGGCCACGCCAACTCAGAACTTAGAATATTTTCAGGGCGACACAATTCGCCCGTTACCTCACATTCTCCGTCGCTGAAGTCTTTAACGTACTTTTTACAGCTTCCTGTTTTTCCTCCACGTTGAACAGTGGATTTATTCCCATTGCACTCTTTATGTTAAAACAGTTAATTTTCATTCCACTGAAGGTTGTTTTGACTCTTCTATGTGTCAGTTTTTCCGATCATAACTTCCTTTTCGATTTCTACACATTTTTCCTGCATTCATTTCGCCTCGGCTGTCTTGTACTTTATGTCTGTTTAATTTCTAAGGGATTTATACTGTACTGTTCCTGTATTTTCCTGAACATTAATATACTTCCACTTCGAGTACTACTTCGGCTACCCAAAGTTTCTTCGCTGTTACCTTCTTTGTACCTACGATTCTCTGTCGAACAACTGTGATTGCTCTTTTAGATATGTTCACTCCTCTTTTCATCATATTAAGAGAGATTAAGGTTTTATTTAAGTACTCTGAAAGGAATTTTGCTGAAAAAAAAACTTTTTTCGAGTATTTAAAAGGCATTTTCCTACCACGTGTGTTTATGTGCCACGCCTACTTTTCTGTCACCCACTTTTCTGCGTATATTTTAGATCCTTATATCTCCTACATTGCACGTTAGGGATTTTTTTTTACTCCCGAGTGTGTTGGCTATCCATGGAATACAATAATAGGTATTCTTTTGTTTCTGCTGTTTGTAAACAACACGCTTTCAAACATGCGATTAGTTTTTTTTTCAAGTGTGATTTCGAGCAGTTGTTATACCCACGTTTTCAGTGCTTGTTTACGTGTGTTTTGTTGTGTTTACTGATGATGACAAAACGTAAAAGCATTTTCATGAAACGACCATTTAGAGGAAACAAGTTTAGAAAGCTTTCTGTACAAGAGGTTATGTCGCCTGGCAACAATGTTTCTAATTGTAATTCTTCAGAAAGTGCATCATCAAAGAAGCTCTCACCATTTCAAGAGAGTTATAACGAATTTACTGTAAGTGACAAGGGGGACAGTAACATTATTATAAATTTGAGAATATTATCAGATGTAATTTCTAAATTTGTACAATGTAGGCAGCGTGGTGAGTCACAGAGTGTGAAAATTTTTGAGAGTGCCAGTGGGTGAAACGTCCTAGCAATTGCTTTGGATTTAATTTGCACTAAATGCTCAGCTGTGATTTCATTTATGTGTTCTTCAAAACCAGATGCAAGTGGCCTTTATGAAATCAATACTAGATTAGTTTATGTCTTACGATCCATTGGCAAGGGCATGGCTGCAGGGAGAACATTTTGTCCAGTGATGAACTTACATCAACCACCAAATAAATTTGAAAAACTGACTGCAATATTAGAGAAAGCAGTATGTGAAGTCAGTGAGGAAAGTATGTAACTGGCTGCTAGGGAAGCAGTGGAAGAAAATGATGGATGTTCGGATATTGCAGGTGCACATGATGGAAGTTGGCAGAAAAGAGGACATACTTCTCTGCATGGAGTAGTGACTGCCACGATTGTAGACACCGGTTAAGTATTAGATGTGGAGATAATGTCTAAATATTGCAAATGTTGTAAAGTCAATGAACAAAAAGAACACAACTGTGTGGCTAATTTTAGAAGAACAAGTGGTGGTATGGAAGTTCATGGAGTAAAATAAATATTTCATTGCTCCGTAGAAAGAAGAGGTGTATGGTACACCAAATATTTGGGCGATAGTGACAGTAGGGCATACAAGAAAGTGGTCAACTCTAAGCCGTATGGAGATACCACTATTAGCAAAATAGAATGTGTAGGCCATGTTCAGAAACGTTTGGGAACAAGGCTGAGAAAAGTAACTCATGATATGAGAGGAAAAAAGTTAGAAGATGGAATACTGTTGACCGGACAGAGTTGGTTAGCTAAAATTGAAATAGAAAACTTGCAGGTATACTATGGACAGGCAATTAGGAGAAATAAGGGTACTCTGGAGGCAATGAAGAGAGATGTTTGGGCTATATTATTCCATAACTACTGATGTCATGGATTGTGTCCATCAGGAGAAAATTCGTGGTGTAGGTACAATAGGGCTCAGGCAACTGGAGAATCTTATTCTCACCAGCATTCTCTTCCTGCTGCTGTTATGGCAGCAATTAAACCTATTTTCATACACTTGGCTGATCCTGACCTTCTAAGGAAATGTGTGCATGGGCAGACACAGAACTCAAAACAATGTTTCAACAGCATAATTTGGAACCGCCTTCCTAAAACTGTATTTGTAGGCATCCATACAATGAAACTAGGAGTTCATGTTGCTGCTGTTACATTCAATTGTGGTAATATTGGAAAGTGTTGGGTACTGAAAAAGCTGGGAATTAATACTGGTGAAAAAATGATCACTGGGCTGCAATATTGCGGTAAAATGAGGATAGCCGGTGCAGACAGGTCTGCATCTAATA